>NW_024585076.1:2403-10368 GCF_018398535.1 Haplochromis burtoni
ATTTAGTTCAATTTTATTTATACAGCACCAAATTAATACAACAGTTAGCTAAAGGCACTTTATATTGTAAGGTAGACCCTATAATAATACATACAGAGAAAAACCCAATAATCACATGACCCCCTATGAGCGAGCATTTTGGCGACAGTGGGAAAGAAAAACTCCTTTTTAACAGGAAGAAACCTCCACTAGAACCTGGCTCAAGGAGGAGCGGCCATCTGCCACTACCGGTTGGATTGAGGGGAGGAAAACAGGCCAAAAAGAAATGCTGTAGAAGAGAGCCAGAGATTAAAAACAAGTATGATTCAATGCAGAGAGGTCTATTAACACAAAGTGAGTCAATAAGGTGACTGAAGAAGAAATACTCAATGCATCATGGGAATTCCCCAGCAGACTAAAGCTATTGCAGCATAACTAAGGTAGGATGCAGGGTCACTTGATCCAGCCCTAACTAAATGCTTTAGCAAAAAAGGAAAGTTTTATGCCCAATCTTTAAAGTAGAAGATGGTGTATGTATCCCAAATCCAAATGAAGGCTAGTTTCACAGAAGAGCTGAAGGCTCTGCCCCCTATTCTGCTTTAAATACTCTAGGAACCACAAGTAAGCCCAGAGTCCAAGATCAAAGTGCCCTAATGGGGTTATATGGTACTATAAGGTCATTAAGATGAAATGGGGCCTGATTATTCAAGACCTTCTATGTGAGGAGCTGGATTTTAAGTTCAATTCTGGGAGGCAATGAAGGGAAGACAATATAGGAGAAGTATGCTCTCTCTTTCTAGTCCCTGTCAGCTCTCTTGCTGCAGCATTTTGTATTAGCTGAGGGGTTTTCAGGGAGTTTCAGGCTAGGAGTCCAGCCGTGAAGTAACAAATCCATAAACTAGTTTTTCAGCATCACTGTGAGACAGAATCTTTCTAACTTTAGAGATATTGCTCAGACGGAAGAAAGCACTCCTACATATTTGTTTATTATGTGCTTTGAAGGACATATTCTGAAAATTTGAGTCTATTTCAAAGATTCAAACCACTGTAGCAACTAGAATACTAGAAAAATTAGCATTTCCTGCGAAAATGCAGTGTGGATGCTTTAAAGCTGAAGCTGTATGCAAAAAGTAGCTGAAAAAGCTGAAAAGTTGCAGAAATTGTAAAAACTTTGCAGAAGCAAAAGAACTTTGCTAAAATGGAATAACTTAGCAGAACTGCAATATCTTAGAGGAAACATAATACTTGGCAGAAATACAATAGCATAGCAGAATTTAGCAGAAATATTGTAACTTACCAGAAACATGATAACTTCTCAAAAATACAAGAATTTAGGAGAAATAGTATAAGATAACAGAAAGAATATATTTAGCCAAAAATACTTAACATTACAGAAACACTATGATTTAGAAAAATAGTACAACAGAGCAGAAATACTGTGATTTACCAGAGACACTGTGATGAACTATGAATATTGTAATTTTAAATCTAATACTATGTTTTAGCACAAATACTATCATTTGACAGAAATACTATGTTTCAGCACAAATACTCTGTTAGCACAAATATTATAAATAACAGAAATACAATTATATAGCAGAAGTGCTGTATTTAGAAAGAAAAATCATAATATAGTAGAAATAGTATGATTTGAGCAGAAATATTGTATTATAGCACATATACTGTAACATGACAGAAATTCCTCCAACTTAGTAGTAATACTTTAACATAACACAAATGTTATGATTTGGCACAAAAATCATGATTTGTCAAGAAATACTTTTAGCAGAAATACTATGATTGAGCAGAAGTACTAAGATGTAGTAAAAGTACTTTGATTTAACAGAAATACAATTATGGAGGAGTAATACTTTAAAATGGGAGAAATATTGATACACACACACTACACAGAGCCTAAAGGGAAGAGTATTTGTGCCATGGAGTGTTAACAAGAATGTGAGGTCCATATTACAAAAGCTGGTAAAATCATAAAAGTTTGCAGAATTGTAATAAATGATGAATATGAATTACTGGTCTGTGACAGTGTATTAATTTGTAGGGAAAAAAAACATGTTGACCAAGGTGGAATCGAACCCACGATCTTTGGCTTGCAGAGCCGTGTCATTACCAACTGCGCCACTGGGAAAGAGAGCAGCTTTGAAAAACAGGGTGATGAGCAGTCAGAATTAGATCGCGGTGAGAGGCGAAAAACGCACGTTTTTTGGAGTTACAAAACGTTGTGTAACTCAAAAACTAGGTGGACTAGAAGCATAATTCTTGTACTGGGTGAATCAGCGGACTTTGGTGCATGACTACTAATTCTCACGGCTGAATCCGACTTGGTGTCTTGATCATTTCATTGCTCTTGTACAATCCGTCGCTGAGATATGACGAGAGAGGAAACGGAAGACCTCAGATATGATTGGCTGGCTGGGAAGCCGTGCAGGCCCTGATATGTGATATGATGTCTGAGTCCTCACAGAGGATTGGCTGCCTGGCAGAAATATATAGAAATAGTATGATTAAGCATAAATACTACATTTAGCAGAAATACTATATTAAGCACAAATCCTATAAAAAGCAGAAAAAAGAATACTATATTAAGCACAAATCCTATAAAAAGCAGAAATACTATATTAAGCACAAATCCTATAAAAAGCAAATACGACTAGATTTAGAAAACTATATTAAGATCTATTGCAAAATCTCATTAACAAATCTAAATAACTCCGGTAGGCTATGAGAAAGCCTACTAGTTAAATGAGTGCTATCATAGCGGAGGATACTCATAATCTACTAGTCTAAGGCTACTACTATAGATAAATAGCTAGATAAGGAAATAGTGTATAATAAGTTAGAACAGGAGACAAGAAGACACAGGATAGTGATAACAGAAATTGGAAAGCAATGACATAAAAATGCTGAACATGCTGAGGGTCCCTCAAATATACTTGTTAAATGAAAAAAATGCAAAAAAATATTATAACAGCCACACAATCACAAATATGTACATATAAGGAAACACACATGCACAGAGAGACACACACACAAGATCCAATTCAGTCAACCAGTCTAAATATATTGAATTTGAATCTTACAATGAGATTGACTCCATTGACTTTCTATGGAGAGTTTTGCGACTTTGTGTTGGTCTGAGGAGATTTGCCAAAATTCTATAAATCCCACAACAATGATAGTGACATTTCCTGAAAGCCAGCAAAAATACCTACGTTTTGATGTATAATTTGTGGAAGTTGAGTGAAAATTGAGCAAGTAGCAAACAGTTGTTTGGACATGAAAAGAAGACTGCAAAACCTTCAGTGGCACACTGGAAGCCAAGAGCATAGCAACCATAACAACTCATGTATTTTGTGAAAAATCACAATTTTGCAACTCAAAACTTTAAGAGGCATAAGAGTAAAACGGTAAAAGATTTGAAAAAGCTGATTTATACCTGAATAGCCCAATAATTTGAGAACATTTTAAAGTTTGAATGGTTGTTCTAGGTGAAAATATGAGGAAGTAGTTAAGTTTCAAAAACAAGCACATTTTAGCAGAATTGCAGAAGTTTCCCATTCATTTCAAATTAAAGGAAAAAAGCTTAATATTTTAAAAAGTATAATGGTGAAAAATACCAAAAGACATAGTCGTCATTAGCAGAAATAGCAGAATAGTTTAAAATTTGAACGGTGAAAATAGCACAAAAATTGTGGAAGCGAAAAGTGTACGGAAACATCAAGAAGGAACTCAGTAGTGTGGATGCTTAAAGCATCCACACAATTATGGTCAACAGTATTGAACATTGCACTGAGGTCTAGCAGGACAACCACAGAAATGAGTCCACTGTCAGAGGCCATAAGAAGATCGTTAGTAACCTTCATTAAAGCTGTTTCTGCACTCTGATGAGCTCTGAAACCTGACTGAAACTCTTCAAATAAGCTATTCCAAGGCATTGAAGAAGATAACAGTGGGTGAATTCTATTCATAAACTTAGCAGTGGGGAATAGATTTCATCACAGTAGATGTGTTTCTGAAAGTGCTGTAACTGTGTAATCTAGTATTGTAAATGTAAATGTAAAGCTGAGCACTAAGTCAGATAAAAAGTCTGAGAAATCAGACAGAAATTGTTTGTAAGATCCAGGTGGCCGATAGATGATAACAATTAAGACAGTTTTTTTTCCAGCTAGCTTGGACAAGACTAAGTTTCAGGCTTTAAAATTAAGTATAACTCTTTCTGGATCTTTGGTTGATTAATAAGCTGGTCTGGAAGATTGCTGCCACACCAACCTCTTGATCTTCTGATAGTGAGTATTTTGATTCACTTAAACTAACATAATCATCCTGCTGTGACCAGGTTTCTGTAAGGTAGAGTAAACTGATTTGTTGATTAAATATTAATGTACTACCAGGGACTTGGAAGAAAAAAACCTAATGGAACAGGAAGTGATACTCTAATGCAGAGAGAGCGAACATCAAGTGACAGCGCCACTCAAAGGAGAGGGATGTAATAATGCCCAGTTAGCTGCCCAGTCCACACAGCGAATTATTCACTGTGTGGATTGGGCAGCCTATTAACTTTGGAAATTATACTGAGATGTTTTAAATAAGATATGGGGTCGGATCATAAATATAAATCTTTGTGTCTTTGTGTGTGTCCCTTTCAATCTCCCACAGTTCTCGGTCCAGTGCTGTACCAGTAAAAAATGTAAAGTTTAAAATTTGAAGTTTGCAGGTATTTGTTGATGTTATATTTGTATGTGAGGCGGCAGTTATTGATTCTTGTAAATACCACACTAACAAACACCAGAAGACAGTTTTCCCCTCTCAGTATGAATATCATCAATGGTATAAAATGAGACGAGTCTAGAATAGATTTAGTGCTTCAGTCAAACACAAGATGAAATCATCCAGACAAGGACAGAAGATGTTACAGGGGATAAAAAAAGGCAATGAGCAGAGTCCCAGCCTCCTCTCATGCTTTAATGCAACTGTTGTTTTCCTTTTGGTTTCCTTTGGCTTTTTTGTCAGTTAGTGTTGGAGCACTGAGCCTGTGTGAGCTATTTCAAAGTGAGCTTCTTGCCTTGGGCTAGTGGTGTGTACCACTCTGTGATCACCCCCCCTCCGTAACACACACATTCACACCCATCACTACTGTTAAGAGCCATCTGGGCCCAGTGATCAAAGGAGAGTAAAGCAGGGGGCTTGGAGGACATCTCTGATTACTACTGCCTAAGGCAGGCCACCTAGTCCCCGTCAGCCTTATTCCACCACCATCATCATCATCAAGCACTGCAATCAATATGCTGCTACAAGGCTATGTAAGAGTCACTGCCACCCTCACTTATCATTCATACTCGCATAATATAAGAAGATGTGAATCAGAGAATGGCACAATACTGTAAACGAGTTGGGTTGTGTAGTGCACTAAGCATACAGTAGACAATGTTAAAAGGACAGTCGTCAGACTACAATATCATTGGATTCTCACCTTTATTAGGCAGCATAGTCCAGAAAGTGCAGGAGAGAGAGAGATTTGGGGGAAATGACACATCAGAAATTATTCTGGGGCAGACTCAAGCTACAGCAGCACTCTCAAAACTGATTATTAAATAATTCTTAACTTCTCCATTGAAGGAAATTGAAGTACATGTAATGCCATACGCTTCGCTCTGTAAGTTGATTTTTGAAAGTGTCTAAATACATAACCAATTCTTTCTATTTGTTGCTGTTGTCACAGTTTTTATTTCAATTTGATCTCTTTAAGATTTGGTTTGGCACAGACATAAGGAAAATGTTGGGTTAAAACAGACATTCACCTGCATTTAGCAATGACTTGATCAAAATATTTCACATTGTTCTAAACAGAGCTCACATCAGGTGGGTAAGCCAGCTCAGCCAGCCAACAACCAGCAGTGTGCAGTGAAACATGTCATCAACAACAGCCAACCGAGCTGTCTCATTATTAACATAACTTTCCAACAGTTTGAGCTGGCAAAAAATGCAAACTGCTCTAGAAAGTGGACGAGTGCTTTTGAGAATGTAATCGCCAGAAATAATTTACCATCACAGAAGCTCCAGCTTCTTGAGAGACTCAAGCAGGGGTGCGGAAACTGTGCTGGAGATGGGGCCTCTGTGAAAATTGTAAAAACCCAGTGTCACAGAAAAGGCACGTACATGTGCAGACATGTTTGTTGTTTGCGACATTTCTGTCTGTTCTCTTTCATTTAATTCTGCTATAGATACTGAAATCCATTTTTTTCCTGTCACCTTACACGAGAACAGACAACAGATATATGTTAATGAGAGTTCATTTTAGCTTCAGGGTTTAGAGCGTTAAAATAACTGCAAACATGAAACCTGATGTAAAGACATATAAATGCTAAAAGAACGAGCGGCAGCGATAAAGGAAAACTTTTTACATACACATTAAAAACAAAAGGGAGAATTTCTTGGACTACATTACGATGCTTTACTGAGAAGTTTGGTCATTTTTTCCAGCACATTTCATGCTGTGCCCCTTAGGACGCCAACTTCAGCTGTGCCACGAACATTTTCATTACACAGCCTATATTGCCACAGCTGTACTTTCAGCTGAAATGCCATCTCATTTCCCTTTCCCTCCATCTCCCTTCAGCCCCGCCTTCTCAGTTCTGAGTTTAATGTCAGAACATCTGATTTAATGGAATAATGCAATACCAGAGAAGTACACGTGCATGCAGACAAACTCACATGGGCATGCAAACACATGTCAAAATACACTGAGGCTGTGTATAATTAATTCAGAGGCATGTTTGTTTTAACAAGATTAAAATTGTAAATCCCTGAAAGTGGCTGCAGGCAAACACAGCAACACCCCTTTTGAGAAACTGAATTGTTAACGTTTTATTTTTCCTTAATGTAAAAAGCCCACCTGCAGTTACTGTAAATTTCAAACAGGGTTTTATTGAAGAAAACAACACGGCTCCAAATCATTATGATCATTTACTGCTGAAGCAAATAGCATTGACAATCTTGAATAAACAGCACCTGTTACAGGCTGAGATACTGTCAGATCCATATGTTTTTAAACAGTGACAAAATTTGTGTATTGTTTGCCTCTGAACACCGCATAATCCATTTTAAATGAAATAATCAAATAATCAGACTGTCACTGTTTAATTTCTCAGGGTTTAACAAAGGGATTGTGGTGGCACGAACGAGGGATAACCGGGGACGGTAACTAAGATGTTGACAACACCACCTGGGGGAGGGAGTTACGCCCAAGAAAGATTTCTCTAGCCAATGTAAGTGTTACACTGGCTACCAAAGCCCACAGACTCGTTATTAACAGCAGAGGTGAGACAGATGAATTTTACAAATCAAAAGTCAGCTGGGAAGGTGTTAATGGTGCATTCGTGGACATCACGTAAAATCCTACCCCAGAATCTACTTCACTACAGTATGCGTTACCTCATTCCAGCCATATTTATATTTATCATTGACTGGTCTCTAAGTTTGCATCACTGTGGCTTTAGCTACTGATTTTACAGCAACTTCAACACCAAACAGTTGGACAACACTTTTTTTTTTTTTGCTCACCAGTCTCTAGACCTGTCACTGAGGCTTATGTGCTGAAAAAAACTTCACATCAAAGCACTAATTTCTGCAGGTAATCCTCTAAAAATCCACCGCATTCGAACAGAGACAGTCTGTTGGCCAGTAATGGCCAAAGCAGTCTAACAAATGCAATGCAAAATCACAGAAAACAAACAAGCAGACCTAATGAGAGTACAACGAATCTACCCACAAAACAGGCACAGCTTGTTCCTCGTAGTGCTTACAAAATAAAGAACAGGGTTTTTTTTTTTAGTAAGAATGTTCTTGCAGGAACCGCTCAAGCACATCTGTTGCTATATAGGCAATAGACAAGAGTGAGTGTCCCCAAGTAGGGTGATTGTGTAGATTTCTTTTCTACTTTTAAGATTGATTTTTCTTTTGTTTTTTTTT
>NW_024585077.1:0-10367 GCF_018398535.1 Haplochromis burtoni
CGAGAATAAACTCACACAAAAAAATAAGATTTTCTTATTATCAAATTTGTCTACAGTCTATGGTGATGACAGAGTGGCCCAATCTTGATTACAATTAGTCTTTTTTTTTTTAAAGATAAACATCAATGTCCACACTGACACACACTCATATTTCTTAGTCCACTGATTTGAAAATTAAGGCTTTGTTCTTTATTTGCCTGTTACCAGTGGCGTGTCTAGAAAATTTTTGTTGGGGGGGCCAGGTAGGGGCACAGATTTGGAGAAGGGTGGCAGATGTAATTGGCAGATAATGTTAAAAAAATTCTACCAACCGTTAACCATAATTCAATAATCCTATAAACCTAATAACCGAATGCGCTTTTAACTCTTATTAGAATGAGATTTTAACCACTACGGTGCAAAGTTTTTAGATACTGTGTTGATAAAGTACAAGAGATACAATCAGTGCTTTGTCAGTGTTTATTCAGCATTCAAGGACAAGTATTTTTACTGACAAATAGTGCACATATGTTTTGGGCTAAAACATTTTTGAACATTAAACTACAAACATTTTTAACATACAATTGGCAAATTAGCCAATGCAATGCAAACTTATTTAAACTTATTAAAATATACTGAACTTTTAATAAGACTCTGTTACATGTTAAGAAGACAAGAAGTACAAAAACATTTGTGAACAGCAGCACTTGTAGTTGCAAAATATTTATGTTTTGAAAGAGAACATTTACTCAAGTACCTACTCTATGCTTCATTAAATATTATCAATGACTTAGAATAGGTAGATCCGCCTGTTACGGTGACGGGTGGCAAAACGTGTTACAAAGTCATCCAGGCTTAATGATATTGCCCTTTTCCTCTCAATACTCAAAACTCCAATATTGCTAAGCCTCTCATCAGTCATAGTTGTTCGTAGATGATTTTTTTATAAGCTTTAGCACTGAAAAGCTACGTTCACAAGTAGCACTGCTGACAGGTAAAGCTAAAGCTATTCGACATAAACGAAAAAGCTGATGAAACACCTCTTTGTAAGGCTCTAGGAAGGTAGTAAACCCCAAAATACTGGAGAGTTCATTCCCACACCCTGCTCTCCTTTGAACAACCTTTCTAGCTTGATACAGCTCATGTTTGAGGTCTTCAATATCACAGTCATACAGACCAGCCAAGCTTACAACTATTTCCTCTGACAAAAAGCTCTTACTCTTGGGGTTTAGTGCCTGTATACCCCTCATAATATCACAATTGGTCTTGTTGAAGCGCTTCTCCATCTCTGCATGTACATGGTCAAGAATGGGGTAAAATACTTCCCTCTTAAACTTGTCCTTGTCATCCTCCTTACACCTGTGTTGCCCGATTGGAGAATCTACAAAATAACCCTTTAGCCTGAGGCTCTCTCTCTGCACCCTTCTCTTAACTGTCTCAGAGGCAACAGTACACTGTTCTGCAATATCCATTGCGTCTTGCCACAGCTCATCAAAACAGGATTCACTTCTATATTGGTCCAAGGTGTCTTGAAGTGCATGAATTAGGTCTACAGCCTTTGCTAGATCAAGAGATGGAGACTGAAGTACATCAGAAAGCAACTTAATTTCCCCTAGAATTTTTCTAAATGTGGATAAATTGCCAATAAATGTGAGGTCAATTTGTGCCAACAGACCCCGTGCCTCCACTGATTTGTCACCGCTGTTCTCTAAATCTATCTCATGTAGCACTCTTAATATAGCTGGTAATCTGTCCATTACAGTTTTGCATGCACTGTAACGACATGCCCACCTGGTATCACTGAGTCTCTGAAGCTCTCTAGGAGCCTCTGGATACATGTCTTTTTGAACTGTGATCCATTTTTGGTGAACATATGAACCTGACATGTAGACATACAATTTCTGCAACAATGAAAAAAAGCAGTGTGCTTCAGGGACTGCTTTCACTGCATCAACGATAACAAGGTTAAGGCAATGTGCATTGCAATGTACATAAAATGCATGTTTTGCCTCTGTTTTGATCCTGGCTGCAACACCCCTGCATTTCCCTGCCATTCCTGACGCCCCATCATATCCTTGGCCTACAAGATTGGATCTATATTCAAGGCCATACCTTTCCAGACACTGTATATATTTTGAGTGAGCCCTGCCACATCTAGCTGACTTGCTCTCTGGAACTCTAAAAAACTCTCTTGAACAGCCCCATTGTAGTAATACCTTAGTACTAATGTCAGTTGCTCTGTTTTCTTTAGGGCTTTTGTTTCATCTGCAATCACAGAGAAGTACTCACTCTCCTTTACTTCTCTGATAATGTCTTCACGTACCATCTCTGACAGACATTCGATTACTTCATTCTGAATGGTGTTACTGGTATATTTTGCATTTCCTGCAGCTTTCATTTTTTTTTGCAATCAGTGGATTATGCTTAGAAAGAAGTTCCATTAACTCTAAAAAGTTCCCTTTGTTTTGTGATGTATCTGTCTCAAGATGCCCCCTTTGGGAGAGGTTTTGCATAGCTGTAAGGAGAAGTACTTCAGCAACAGTTTTGATATATATGCGATTTTCCTCTACTTTTTTTTTATATGCCTTGTCCAAAGCATCACGCACAGATGAATCTGTCAAAATGTTTTTCTTATGTTCACTCCAAGCATACATGGCATTCGTATGACCTTCAGATTTCTCATGCCCCTTAAAACCTCCATCTTTATACATTGCCTTCTTCCAGTTTGAGTACCCTTCATGTGATGTAAAAGGAGTTTCAGAAGCATTTGGAAGGGAAAAGTGTCTACATGCAAAACAATAGACAGAGTCCCGACTTTGAGAATATTCCAGCCATTTGTGTTGTGAATACCATGTCTTGCTGAAGGCCCTCCTCTTTTCACCATGTACTGTTCGAGGAAATATCTTCAAGTGTGGCTGTCTAGGTCCCTCCGCTGGATTTTGAGATATATCTAAGTATGGGAGGATTCAATTTAAAAATCAATGAAGAATTGTTTTTAATCTAGAACAACATCTCTTGCAAAAGTGACAGTATCAATATTATAAAATATTTAATGCACAATTAAAGGCTTTCAATATTAATCTATAAAGTAAGATTGGAGGTTAAATACCATGTGGATGGCCCGGTGTCGTACATGATGTTGTAGGAGAAGATGTTTCAAAAGGCACCACATCCTGGTTATCTGGTGGATCATGAACAGGTGAAGAAGTGCGTGGGATAATATAAAAATATTACATTTCATTAAATAAAAAAACATGTTATTTAAAGCAGGATTTTGTTTTAATTTCCAATTATGTACACAATACATATATTCATCTTATTTAATTATTTATCCCCAAATATTAGGATTCGTCCCCTATGGATCGGTTGAACATTGACAATATAAACATCCCTTCCTTGCATTTTCCTTATTCATTCTCCACATACCTTCATTTGTAGAACTCAAGGTGATAATGATGACTGCTGCTCAGTCCACCTTTCCCTGACATTGCTCTCTGCTTCTGGTTGTATTTTAGCCTTCTTAAGGAAGAAATTCTCAATATTTTGAGATCTTTTCATTCTTTCTATTCTTTTATCTCTATTGGTTGGCCCTGAAGTAATAAAGCAAAAACTTATGTCACAAACAACAACTTTCCTGATGTATGACCTTGACTAGAAGTCAGGGATGTCAAATTCTGGCCCTCATGGACCCCTATCATGCACGTTTTAGATGTTACCTATACCAACATAGCCAATTCAAATCAAATAATCCCCAAACACCTAGTTGTGCACAAGTCTGTAAATGATTCTTTAAATCAGCTGTGTTGAAGTATGGAAACATCTGAAACCAGGAGGACCAGAACTGCACATCCCTGCATTGAACATGGCACAAACTTTGGTAATATTGATGTATAAAGAACAACACTGGCTGATGATGAAATACAGTCAGGTGGCATGGCGACACTGCCAGTATTAACCTGCAACCAAATCTGCAGCTCCACACAGCAATGTTACGATTTGGATTATATCTTATAACTAATAACTCTTATGCTAGCTCCCCCCAGTAGCCTACTGAAATATTCGGCGGTTGCAATAATTCTTTAAGTGTTATTTTTTCCTTGGTATTCTAATTTCACCGAAGTTTACTAAACTCAACAAACTTAATATTACTTACCAGGACATTTATTCTCTCATCATTTTCTTTCGCCGGAAAATAGCTTTCTGTGGTGCTGTCTTTCTCCTTCCTTTGCCGATGCTGCATTCACTTACACTCTGATATCTGAGCTTCACTACGAAAACGTAATCGTACATTTGATATTTAATTGAAGTTTATTGTTTTAGCTTCGGGGTGGCACCTGGAGTGGCCAGTCTGATTTGGGGGGTGGCCTGTGCCCCCCCAGGCCACCCCGCTGGACACGCCATTGCCTGTTACCAAGTGAGCTCCATTGATGATGGCTTTCTTTCTCTACTCACGAAAGCTTAACTCAAGGTGAACATGCTCACAGTTTGGTGGACTTACTCTAATTAGCTTTTCTCTGAGTTAATCAGCTCTAGGTTAATGATTAAACTTCTATTTCATTTTTTTAATCTCAGTTATGATCAGTCATCAGCACATTCCAGATGAAGGAAGAAAAAATTACATGGCTTTACATAGAAATTCGTTAGGTGCAAACACCAATCAGCAGAGAAAATCCAATTGTATGGAATACAGCTGCATGCAGTCTGCAAAAAATGAGGTCAGGAAAAAGTCATAATAAAAATTAGAGATGGCACGATACCACTTTTTAATTTAAAGTTCATACTCAAGTTTTAAAAAACAAGAGACTGAAGCTATTCTGTTATACCTGTATGCAAAAAATACACTGCACCCAAAACATTTTATAGTTCAGCAACACTGATCAATCTAATAAATTTCAACCTACACCATCCTCCCTATTCTGGTATTTTAAAGAGTACTTACCTACCTAACTAATAGGGTTGCCAACTCCCAGCAAAAATATTAGGAAACAACCCGCCGCCCTTAATCGATGTAATCAACTTTAATTTAATGCAAGTGTAAAACAAATGCACAGAAATCAATTATTTTTCCACAACAATTAAATAGATTCAACATCTTTCTTCAACTTAATTGCAGACTGCACAGATAGTACCTTCCCAAAGGAAAAAGTACTATAGCTTACTGGGGTGTATATTAGACTTTTTAGTTACTATATACAATAATGGATTTCTATACATTTAATCAGATGACCACTTTTGTTGTAAGATTCAGATAATTATTTATTCAGTTTTAAAATGACGTAACCCCTTTCCCTGCTAATGCCCTACCTGCCCCCCTGGCAAAACTTTGCTAGACCCGCCCCTGCACAGTTACCTGCCGTCAGCTATGTAGAAAAGGATCCTGGGGTTATTTGTCTCTCAGAAACAGATCATAACTTCCCTTCAACTCATTCATGTCACCTAAAAGGTAAACCTGTTTCTCCATCACCTGCTCAGCTCTGATGATTCAGTAAGGACATCTCCTGGTTTCATCTTCATGTTTCCATCTCACCACATATCCAAACAGATATCATGACCAGCAGCTTTTACAGCCGTGGCTCCAGCAAACATCAGCTGATACTAGAAAGTAATATTAAATAAATTCTAACAACAGCTTATCACGCTTAAACGTGCTGCTGTTGTTTATCCGCTGGTCTCCTCTTTCTAACGCAAAGTGGGCAATAAACAAACAAGAAAGACGGACTTGCGGCAGAAAAGCCGATCAGCTGATCATTGATCAGTTTCATGTTTGAAGTAATAACAGGAGAGGAAGGGGGAGAGAATGAGAGAAGTAGATGCAACTGCACAGCAAAGACAGAATAACTCCAGCTTTGTGTCTACTTTTTAATTCTAGCTGAAGTATGGGACAAATCGCTTCCTTTTCACCTCAATATGGAACTCCGATGCCCAGTCCAGCTGTGGCTCAATATCTCAGTTGTTAAGCTTAACGTGGAAATACTATGCAAACATCCAGGGATGAACTTACACACTTGCTTTACTTCTCTGGGATAGTTTTCGCCGAGATGAAATGCTGCGGTTAGGAAGCATGTAGCGAGGCTCCAAATGCTCCAACAGACCGCCGAAAGGTCTCGCAAACAACAGCCGCTCTATCACTTCACACATACTGCGCCGATGCGCCAAGCTGGGTTACGCCAAATAGCGCGTTTTGTGAGGTGATTTTGTGATACTTCGGATCGATTACATTTTTTATTTCTCTCCAGTATCCAATCCAGTAATTTAGGTCAGTATTGGACCCATATCCATACTAATATTGGATCATCCATCTCTAATAAAAATCGTGTTGTCATGTCACAAAGATATAGTATATATTGTTAAATGACTGTATTAAGCTTTTCATCACTTTTTTACTTAACAATGTGAAAATATCCACAAAATAAACACAAGGCTATATACAGAATAAAACCTCTGTCCCTTTGTTGTCTAAAAAAAAATACCTGAATCTTTGTGAGCCTTTGAGCACTATCAAATGTAATCTGGAAGTGGGAAGAACACCTTTGGAATGGGAATCCCAGTGAGCTATAGGAAACAACATCAGCAGCTGCTGTTTTTCAAAAAGTGTTGTGTTGAATCCTGCTGTGCTTTGGTCATTTACACATCAATAAGTGTCATTCTCATCATATCATTCAAATGCCCCAATACTCCACAAATGGATTAGCATTTTAACTGGTTCAAAATATTATTTAGAGTTCCAGCTTCAGTTACATATCCAAGTCAAACCTAGTCATTTAGTATAAACAACATTGGCATGGATAACAATAAAAATTATATATATACATATATATTATTTTTAAACACACACAATAGGAAATGGAAAGAATGGAAATGCCATGATCATAACATTCTGATTTATTAGGATTAGAAAATCCATCCATCCGCTTATCCTTTTCAGGTTCGCGGGGTGCCCTGGAGCCTATCCCGGCTGTCTTAGGGCGAGAGGCAGGGTACAACCTGGACAGGTCACCAGTCTGTCACAGGGCTAACCATTGACACAGACAACCATTCACACTCACATTCACACCTATAGGCAATTTAGTGTTTCAGATTAACCTGTCCCCTCTAACTCCATGTCTTTGGACTGTGGGAGGAAGCCAGAGAACCCACGTAAACACAGGGGAGAACATGCAAATTCCACACAGAAAGACCCTGGCCTAATGGTGGAATTGAATTCAGGACCTTCTAGTGAAGCAACAGCGCTAACCGCTGTGCCACCGTGCTACCTGGATAGAAAATCATGACCAAAATAAATAAATTAAACAATAAGGGCTATCAGAAACAGAGGCAATGTCCATTGTGCCAAAATGACTTAAAATGATATAATTTCTCATTCCTGCCTAGGGCTCTGACAAAGAGCTTCTTTCTTGATATTGCCTTTACTGTGATCCATCTATGTAAAATTCTGCTAGCCATCTCACAGAAGCTCTTGTTAAAATGAAATTGTTTTTTTTTTATCTGTTTCATTCATATGTGGTTTCAAGTACTGATGTAATTTCTTGATACAGTGACCACAAGCTCAGAGCCCCAATGACTGAATACAGGTAATTCTCTTGGGTCTGTCAAGAACAAAGATATCAAATTTGCTGATTCTGGAATAGCCTGTTGACCCTGGTTCTTACATACAGAGAATGGGAAACAGCAGTCAAATACTACTGCTACTAGTACTAAATCATTCTCATATTTTTATATAGTGTATATGCGATGCTGATATGTATTACCCTTGTTCATTTTATATATTTGTTTTTATTATAGATTGTACAACTATCTTTCCTTGAAATTAAATTCATAACATGAATAACATTGATTTTTTGCCGTTACTGATGTGACTGGGCCGGTTTCTGCTCAGCTGCAAGAGTAAAGGTGGACCAGAGCAGTTCAGCAAAAGGCAACTTTTTCTTTTAAGTTAATGAAACACCACATATAATATTGTAGAATCGCCAGGTGGTTGGGGTTGATGCAGGGCTGCAGGGTGCATGACTCTAACACTGTAGACTGGGTTTGTATCCAGTATCGGTTTTGTGGTGAGAGATTTTTTTTTTCTACGTGAAGCCAGACCATGAACTTTCCCTTAGTGCAGTTAGTTTGAAAACGGTTGGAGTCCCTATTGAACAATATTCCAAAATGAGATTTTTGTGTCAAGATATACACATTGTATTCATAATTTAGTTTTTTAATGTGTATAAATGAACTTTGAAATATATTTTTTGTTGCAATTAGTTATGCGTTTTATGTAATCATAATTTGTATGACTACAGCTGAGTTCTTGACTGAAGATAAAGTTTCTTTTGACCTTTGACCAAAATAAATTAGGTTTTGCCCGAGATCTGCTCTTTTTGTAGACTAGTGTTTGGCATTTATGCTTCAGTTAACAGGTCACGGTGAAAAGAGACAGACATAATAGAAATGAAAGATGACACAGGTCCCCTGGATGAGACAGGTTCTCACTGAGATAGATGACATTTGACTGGAATATTCTACCCAAATATTATGATTTTGTATTTCACATTTTTTATTTCACAGTATCAGACATTGCTAGTCTGCTCATCAGCTGCTGATGAGATGGATAAAATGGAAATGTTGACATTTTTAGTACAGATTCCCACAAAGTATAGCACGGCACATAAGATGCAACAAGAGTTTAAAGTACTTTGGGTTTGAACAAATGTGTATTTGTGACATGGATTTTTAATTTGAAACCCACTCTTCAGTCTGTGTTTGCTGAAGTAATAAATAATCAAATCACTGAATTGGTGAAACTGAGTTCAGATACTGTTTAATAAATCACATCTGTGAACAACCAAAACGTGTTAAGTTTAATTCTGGTGTCTTAGATTTTAATGAACAGTTTAGTTGAAACTTGTGATTTTTTTATCAAGTATTTTTCTCCAGGTCTAATAATATGCAGCCAGAGCAGAAAGCTCAAAAACTGCAATTTCTTGACTGGAGGCTGAAGAGAGCAAGGGGCAGCCTGTATACCTGTAAAACAAAGCCCCGACAGGCTCCCGTGTTAAAATCACAATGACATTTACAACCTAGCCCCCCAAAAAAGCATTGCATCTACTGATAGTTTCCCATCAGCAACTGTGAATGGGTTTTCAGAACTCATTCACCTGGAAAAGGGTGTTTGGCTACGGCAACACTGATTAACAGGTGACCCAACAGCTGCTAGGGCTCATCTCCACTGTTTCCCTAAACTGAACTGAACTGAACTGGACCTTTTCACTGTGTTTGTCCAGTTGGTATTTTTTGGAGAACTGTTTGTTTGTCTGGAATGTAATATTACGGCTTGCTCTGTGGTACAGAGCATCCTAGAAGTAGTGATGTGCGAATCATGAACGAATCGTTCAATACTCGAGAATCACTTTACTGATTCATGAATCATGATTCATAAGCCCAACTGACTCATCCCTGTTGCTGTTAGCAGCAATAAATCTAGCTTATAATTAAAATTGTGGAGAAAAACACAACATCCAGTATCTTAACAAAAAAATTTCTGCTCTGAAGTGGAAGAAAAAACCCTGAGTAGAAGCTCCCATCAAGACAATAGCTCCTCTGTTCACAGTAGCATCGCTCTGCTAACATGCTAACAGCACATTTGAGCTACTCACCCCCTCCCTCCTGTGCTGAATCATAGAGCGAATGAATCACTCACTCACCCCCTCCCTCCTGGCTCACAGCTTCTTCTTCTTCTTGGTTGGCAACCAATGTTAAGGCGCATTACCGCCCCCTGGCTCACATCTCAGTGGACATTTAGATGAGAAAATATATATTTGACACATCCATCCATCCATCCATCTTCATCCGCTTTATCCGGAACTCAGTAGTCATTTTCACACAAAACCTTTATTCATCTTCATTCATCTGCATTTAAGCATGCATCTTCTAGAAGGGGAGATGTGCAAGGCCGGTGTCCCTCTGCAAATCTTTCACTCCTTTGTCTGTGAAACACAGTTTTGTAGAAGCGACCCCATCATAATACCCCAATGGTGTGCTGCAAACTCTGTGTCTGTGTGTGTATGTGCGAGCACGTGAGTGCCTGTGTGTGCACATACCCATGTGTCTATGCGAGTGCACGTGAGTGACTGTTGTTGGGAAATCAGTTTTACCCCGGTTCTTTTTATTCCTCGGGCCTCCAGAGATGCACCGGACTCAGTAGTCATTTCACAAAACCTTTATTCATCTTTATTCATCTTCATTTAAGCATGCATTCTTCTAGAAGGGAAGACTTGCCAGGCCGGTGTCCCTCTGCAAAATCTTCACTCCTTTGTCTGTGAAACACAGTTTTGTAGGAGCGACCCTATCATAAAACCCCCACAGTGTGCTGCAAACTCTGTGTCTGTGTCTATGTGCACGAGCAC
>NW_024585078.1:0-1705 GCF_018398535.1 Haplochromis burtoni
TAACTGAACGTACGTACCTGGCCCCGCCTACTATCCTGGGAAACGTAAAATGATTGGCTAGAAGTGTATCACAGCTCAGGAAAAAAAGCACCGAAATAAAGCACCGAAATGTGCGCTGCTTTTCGGTCTGGTTACTACCGGTACCCATCCCTAGTTATGTTAACCTCAATGAGGATTTTCAAATATGTTTTAAACTCATATTCAGTCAGGGCGGACTGAGGAAGAACTTACCACAGCAAAAGCTTCATTGCTACTAACTGATAAGCTTAGGGAAAACCCGTTTACCAGTAGCAGACTTCCGCCGCGGATTTTCAAAATAAAAGTATCAAAATAAACCCATGGTTGAGATCCCAAGTTTAACAGGAATTTAACAACAACAAAACCATATTCATTCTTTTACATCGTTGCACTCCCCACACTGTCTAGCAGATCGTTACATGGAGAATCCTTTGGAATACAAGCATGCTGATCCACACAGGTATGCACACAGGTGTACACACGGGTGTTTACAGACACGGACTACAGCTTTCTTGGCTGCTGCGTCAAAGCACATTGTGCGCTGTCTATCTTGTGTGCTGCACAATAGCGTTTAATATTTAGTATCTACTGATATCTACTGCTAGCTAATTTATTGTGATGGTGCTGTTTTTATTATGTTGCTCTTTTTTGTTTGCTTTCTCTTCTGTTTTATTTTTCTCCATACAGGTGATCCAGGTGTTTTGTTTGTTTTTCTTTCTTTCTTCCCCCCTTTCTCACCATCTCTTTCCCCACTGTTTTTCTTTCTCTCCCTCTCTTTCTTTCATTTTTTTCTCCCTTTCCTATCCCCCAGTCATGTCTCTCCCGTTTGTAGCAACCAAAAATAAAATAAAATAAAAACATAATTATAATAAAGGTCAATCAAATGGACCAATATGGCAAGGCCATGATGATCCACTTGGTAAAATAAATCCGCATGGCATCTTTCTTAGCCTTCAGACAACAATTCTGATGGCTAAAGATCGAAACGGGACAACAAAAAAGAGAAGAAAAAAAAAGTTCTATATAAATGTCTCTCCTCCTCCAGAAAATCTTATGTATGCAAACACGCGTTGCAACTTCTTATCTTGTGCGCGTTTTTTATTTTGACAGCGAATGCGCACCTGCAGACCACTTATGTGCACCCCTGGTTATTTGTTTGTTTTTTTAACATATATTTCTAGTTAGAGAAATTTAAGAGGCTTATCCCTCAAAACTGTAAATACAAAAAAGTTGCACAAAATAGTTTCCCACCACAGGAAATTTATTTTGAGTGTCTTCATAGTTTTATTTTTGAAATACACCAATTTTTATACACTGCAGGAAAAACGAAAATAAATATTATAGTGCAAATTTGCAAAAAAGCAGCATATGCATCAAAATAAACTATTTCCAGCAGTGCAATATGAGTCCTAAGCATCCCAGAAACGACACAGAAAGTCATAAAGTCAAACATAACTTTTAAAAACACCAGTATAGGCTCATGAGGCCCTGATGGTAAAAAACTACATTTCCGCGAAAATGACGTCACTTCCGGTTTCGGGCAGGTAATGGCGGACATGCGATAGTTCGCGCTGAGTCTATTCCACATAGGAAGTGTTACGAACAGCTGATCAGATCGGCAAAGCCTGTTTCTGGAATATTATGTTTTTGTTCTGCAAGCGTTTTTTATGCAGTTTTTGCAAAGCTA
>NW_024585078.1:2875-4044 GCF_018398535.1 Haplochromis burtoni
TATGTGGAAGGAAACTGTGACCTAGGACAAGCTGAGTGGATAAGATGTAAGTACAACTTCTCCAGTTTCATATGCAAACAAAATTATTGCGCTAGCTTATGTGGTTGCAGTTCTTCCGGGATTTAAAAATTGTTACGCAAAACAGAGCGTGCCCGCTCCGACCGGTTTTAAAGGGTTAAGCTTGCTGCGGGAGATTTCACTTGTCATGTTTGCATAGTAAGCTAACGATTGATAAGATCATGTCAGAGGAATTGGTGTGTTCTCAGTTTTGTCACACAGCGATAGGACAGAACTTACTTCTTCACATTTGTGCACTGCAAGCCATAGAGCCTGAAGACTGAGGAAATGTTCAGGACCAGGAAACAGATCTTTGATGTCATCTCATGAAAGTGATGAGAGCAGGTCTTCTCCAACATTTGCTTCTGCAATAGGAGTTTCCAATTATCACTACATTGCATTATCCTCATGTGCAAGCCAGCTGACAGCTTTGCTTGGGTAACACACAGGATACATAAGAAACATAATTTAATACTTACCATTTAAAAACAATATTCTATTCCATTATCTTCCCTCCTGACTGCTCCACAGGTTCTAAATTACCTTCCTCCCATTGACTGGAAAAAGTAATATATTTGTGATACATTAATTATATACATGTAAACATATAAATGTCTTTTTTTTTTTTACTTCCTGTGCTAAAGTATATAATGAAATAACTTCACTAATGGAAATTTGAAACTCCCACAATTTCTGTAAAACTGGCATTAAATTATGGCACTTTGCACAGTTGTTAAATAAATTCAAAGACACTGAAACTAATAGCACTAGCACATTTAAATATGCTAATGCAACTAAGCTAACCGCACAAGCTAAGCTAACAACCGGTATAGCCTACCATGCTAGCAACTTAACATGCAACATAGCAGAACACAAAACATAGAAAAAACAAAACAGTCACATACCTTTCAGGGTGGCAATTGTTATTTCATCCAGTTTCTCCATAGCGTGCCTTAATTTCTTCACACTGTATCCCAGACCCCAAAATATTGCTAATCCGCAATCCAAACTTGAGGCGCAAAGATAGAGGCACGAAGCTGGACTGTACCAACTCAGGAGTATGGGGTTGTGTACAGAAATGGTTTAGTTCGCTCTTTTATATCTATAAAATT
>NW_024585078.1:4069-7851 GCF_018398535.1 Haplochromis burtoni
GGGCCTGGGCCTGGGGCTCGCGGGCCACCTTGGAGGTGGGGTGCCCCCGGCCTCTCGGCCTGGGGCTCGGTCACTCAGGCACGGCTGGGGCTGCCGGCGGAGCTCACGGGCGCGTCACTGCAACTCCCCCTGGCTTCTGCTCCGCGCTGCTGGGTGAGCCCTCATCTGGGACTCTCCTCAGCTCTTACTGGACAGTGGCGCGGCTGCCCCTCTGTTGGTCTTCCATGGTCTCTTGTGTTCTGGGGGCCTCTGGATGTCTGGAGTTTTGATCTCCTCCATACCCGCTTCACACCCTGGAGGACGGGGCTGTGGCCCCCCCACACTCCCTAGCAGATCATTACATGGAGAAACCTTTGGAATGCAAGCATGCTGATCCACACAGGTATGCACACAGGTGTACACATGGGTATTCACAGACGCGGACTAAAGCTTTCTTGGCTGCTGCCTCAAAGCACACTGTGCGCTGTCTATCTTGCGTGCTGCACAATATCGTTTATTATTTAGTAACTATTGATATCTATGACTAGCTAGTTTATTGTGATGGTGCTTTGTTTTCTCTATTATTATGTTGCTCTTTGTTGTTTGCTGTCTCCTCTGTTTGTTTTTTTTTGTTTGTTTGTTTTTTTCTCCATACAGGTGACCCAGGAGTTGTTTTTTCCCCCCCCTTCTCACCGTCTCTTCTCCCCTTTGGTTTTCTTTCTTCTCTCCCCCTCTTTCTCTCATTCATTCCCCCTGTCCTATTTATTTAAAAAAAAAAAAAAAAAAAAAAAAAAAAAAAAAAAAAATGACAAAGGATGAACTGAAGCTCTGCCATCACGTAATGTCGCATACTGCTGTTTCTGATGTCATTTAAAAAAAAAAAAAAAAAAAAAAAAAAAAAAAAAGAAAAATCACACTGCCCGCATTTACTATGAGCAAACCCAACACCCTCTTTAAAATTTGATTTGATTTGATTTGAAACCCGCAAAGCTCATGTTGTGCCAAAGTGTCTCCACATAATGAAACTAATGCTCCAAATATTTCACGTTCACCATTTCCAGTTTGAATTTTAACTCCATTATATAGCTTTACTAAGTCCTCATGCAGCCTTTGCAAGATTCCATCTACACCACATTCAGAAAGCGGACTCTTTTTTGCAATGGCAAGTAGACAAATGGCAGCTAGTTTTGATTGATATTTAGGATTAATGTTTCCCAAAGTATAATAGAACACTTATTTTTGGAGGCATGAGACCCAAGTGGGTTACAAATTTCAATTTCATCTGAGTAAAGGATAATCTGTAAGGCAGAGGGGTGTGCAGAAAATAAACGGTGAGACTTCATGGGTTCTCCGTCTATGATATCATATAAATACTCATTTCTGTAATTTTTCTGCTCATCTATCAATGCCAAAACTCTTGGATGGGACAATAATTGTCCAAACTTCTGACAAGCGGAACATAATGAAAACATTTGGGCACAGTATGTGAGGAATCTTTTTTTCCCTTTTTTTACCATGACAGCAGTATACCCAACACAAACCTCCTCAGACTCCACAAAATTGAAATTTCTCTTTATCACATCATCCTGCCTGTATGTTGTTGAAACAGAGGCAAATGGATCCTCAATCTGGTCGAAGACTGCCAAAACATCTTTTTCAAGTCCACTTCCATGATGCTGCTGGAAAACCTTTTGTACCTGACTTCTCAGATTATTGACCAACGATGCCTGATACTGTTGTAATGCTGCAACGACATCATTCACACCACTCTGAAAAACAGACAGAAAGAACAAACGACATCTTAGTTGTTTGCTATTAAAAGAGATTTATTTTTAGCGAATAGACAACTTATAATGTAAGGACTAATAACATACATAGCTCTGCAACCAAAAAACTGCATAGAATTATTTTTAAAATTCATCTCGGATTTCTTGCAAAACGCAAATTTTTAGATGATTAAGATTACAATTTTCCTTTTTAAACTGAGACTAAGAGTTAGGTGGCGGAGGAAGGCTTGGGATGGGAGCAACCCTGAAAAGGATAGGCGGAGGCGAATGGATGGATGGCTGGAGACTATGACTGCCTTAGGTAAACTGGAAAGTTGGAGGCACATACAAGTGATGCTCAGTTTTGCATAGTTACTATTAGGATAATCAGAATGAATTAAAGGCTGTTACAGTTTAGGGAAAATTGTTAATAATAAATGATGAAAAAAAAATAGAGCCACATGTTAAAATAATCATTCTAATTTTGTATGAGCACAAACCTGTGAAAGACGATATTTCTCTCTTGCAGTCAATACAAGAGCTGTTGCTTGTCTGGTAAGAACATCGTGGTAGGAGTCATCCTTCAGAAAAGAGAAATAAATATAGGAGTATAATAAAATAATAAATGTAATAAATGTAATAAAACCGTTTTTCCCATAAAGCTAAGATGACCAGGACTATTCCATTAAGGGGTAGGAATGTCTATCCTAATTCGGTGCCTTATAACAGCTGTAGTAAGTAATAGTACCCACATGTCAGTATTTACTGAATATAATCTAACTAAATAGTCAAATCTTTAAATATATATGTCATGGTCCAGAGTCTCCTTGGTTGTTTGTGTTTATTAATATTCATTGTTTCAGTTAGTTTCCTGGTTATTTGTTAATTATTTCCAGTGTTTAGGTGTTCTCTGTGCCTCCCTTGTCTTGAGTTGAGTGTCCCTGGTTTGATGTTCATGTTTATTCCTGTTTTACTTTGATAGTCCCATGCCCTGCATTGGTGTATTCTGTTGCGCTTCCCCCTGGTCTCTTCTCATCTGATTAGTGTCAGCTGTGTTTCGTACCTGTCTGCCAATTTATCGTTTCCCTGTGTGTGTGTGTGTATTTAGTGTGTGCTTCCCTCTGTTCTTTGTCGGATCGTCTGCATTTTCTCCTCTGTGTCATCTGTGTTCCCTCCCTCAGGTTTTCATGTCTCGTGCTCCTTGCTCCAGGTTGTAAGGTTTTTGCAACATTTTCCATGTTTCCTGTGTTCTTTAGTTTAGCTTTCCAGGTTTAGGTTTTTGAGGATTTTTAAAGCTTTTAAACTACAGTTACGCTGCCAAATATCCATCAGCATTAAATTAGTATCAATTTATTAAACTCAGTCTGAAAACATACATATTTTAGAGTAAATTATCAAATGCAGAATATAATTATTTAGAAATTATCAGTGTAGCTTGTAATTAATGTCTTTAACTAGTCAATTAATCAACTAATCTCAATTGCAGTTCTAGGAGGGAACCCTCATCAGCGGAGAACAGAAGTCTGAGTAACATGTGGGCCTACAGGACTGATCCAGTGGTCGAAAACCAGCCAACAATGGATGCTGCTGTAGACACCAGATTAAACTCAGGAGAAGATGCAGTGATTGAGCAAAACACAACACAGCATGGTCCAGACAGAGTGTGCCCGGAACATTTTGGTACTTTTGACAGTAATATGACATTGTACTCTGGCTTCGATCATGGTGCCCATATCTCGCAAAGGCCCCTTGTTCCATCCCAGACCAACAATGATACCTCGACTCCAAACATTTCAGCAGCTTGTCCAAGCGTGTTTGCAGATGGAGTAGCATCATCCCAATCTATGGTAAGTCTATCACTACTGAACAATAAAAACTTCTTTTGATAAAACATTTTACCAGTTTATTACACTCCTATATTTATTTCTCTTTTCTGAAGGATGACTCCTACCACGATGTTCTTACCAGACAAGCAACAGCTCTTGTATTGACTGCAAGAGAGAAACATCGTCTTTCACAGGTTTGTGCTCATACAAA
>NW_024585078.1:9383-10367 GCF_018398535.1 Haplochromis burtoni
ATGGGAGAGCTAGACTTAGATCTCTTCAATGCTGCAGTGACTGGTTTCCCATACTCTCCAGTTGATATTAGAGATAAACCAAGTGTTATTACCTACAGTACATTAGCTTCCAGTGACAATAAGTTGAAGGGGCAAATTGTTCTTCTGAAAATTTTGCCATTTCTGATTGATGCAGCCAAAGGTACTGAACACTACGCATTCATTCTTGAACTCCTAGAGATAGTTCAGATTTTACTTGCTCCTGTCATCAGTCTGCAGACAATTAACAAGTTGAAAATCCTCATTGAACAGCACTTGAAGCCCATGAATGGTAAATGGCCTGCATTTGTATAGCGCTTTTCTAGTCCATAGGACCACAAAGCGCTTTACACTACATTGAATCAAAACATTGCTTTTTCAAACAACGGGCATCAAAAATAAATTTTAAAAATGTTTGCACATCTTTAATAAAGCATAATCAAATGTATGAATGTTGTCAGAATGTGGATAGTTTTGATCACCCCATTTTTTCCAAAGAATGCACATTAGGACCATCCTCAGAAGTAAGCAACATGCCATACTTAAAAGAAAAAATGAGGGCCTTCCTTGGAAATGATGAAGTAAACCATGCAGTGAGTGTTAAATGGCTTAATCTAAATGGTAACAAATACATAAGGGATAGGTCATTAATTGTTTGTGCTGTTCATTCTAGTGGTTTACCTATATTTGGGCTTGTGAAAAATATCTATGTGATCAATTCATCATTGTACTGTTTTGAATTCCAGCAGCACTTGTTATGTCTCTGTCATTTGTTATGACAGAGATTACATGTCATATAAGATAGAGATTCCAAACATGGCACAAGCAACGGAATCTGCTGATAATCTTATAGATTTCACTCCATATTACAGTTTCACACACAAAGATATGACATATGCAGTCATGAAATATTACCTGTGTGATGTAATTGGACTACACACGAGCTCAACAGATGTTTTATAAAAG
>NW_024585079.1:0-7696 GCF_018398535.1 Haplochromis burtoni
CTCTGGCCAGTGTGTAAGTACAGGTTCCCATGAAGCTGTAGTACTTCTTGTCAAAGGTGTTGTAGTGTGGATCCCCAGAAACTACACAATCCTGAAAACCTGAGAGAGGGAAAAACATCAGGAACATCAGACTGAAACACAGATGAAGCCACTGTAGAACAATTACCTAATAACAGTGCAGTTCACTGCTGCTTTGGACTTATACTGGCATTAAAATAGATGCAAGGAATATATCATTTCCTGACTAGACAAAAATTTGTATTATTTCAATTTCTTTTCTGCAACTCTGTGATTTTGCATTATAAAGAAATGCATGTAACAAGTGTTGTTATAGACAAACTGTACAGAAGAGAGCAAAAGAAACATAATAGCAACACACACATAAATATTTCACTGTTATTGAAAGTAAAAGACGCCTGTGGGTTGTGCTTCTCTATCTTCCATTACTCAGTCTAATTATGTATATTAGAGCAGGGATAGAAAATGCTAGTTTGAGAACTTTGACAAAGTCTACAGCATCACATCAAACACAGTTGCAAAACTTTTCAGGTTGGCAGTCCAACCCATGAGATCTGGAAACCTACTTAGAATATAATGGCTACAGCTTTGCTGTGTTTTTAGGTGTGAACATTACAAACATACTCGTAGGATAGCAGCCCAGCTCTCCATCCTGAAGTTTACATTCATGCATTGGGGGGCATTCAGAGGCTTCACAGGTAATTCCAGCTGCACCACACCAACATTTTCGCTTGCAGTCTTCCTCAAAAAACTCCTCTCCAGGCTGACAAACAGACAACAAAATTGACAATTAAGCATAGCAGGCACAGATGATTCTTTGTAGATCATTTTATGCATGTATGTATGAAAATGTTGTTTTAGAGAGGACATAAAGAGACTGCAAGTGACCTGACTTGAAATACAAAGGACCAAATGATTCACTGCCGGCCTATCAGACCCACTTCACCATACCTCATAATACTGGCCGTTCGTGTGGTTGCAGCCACACATGTTCTCCTTAACGCACTTGCCAGCACTCAGGACATAGCTGGGATCACACACACAGGACTCAGAGCAGGGACCAGAGCAGGAGGGGGGTTTTCCAAAGCATGTTTCCTGACAAGGATCTGCACAAGGTTCGTAGTGGCTGTTTGGGGGACAGCTCAGTGCTAAGCAGACCACAAGAGGTTGAAGTTAGTGATAGGAAACAAAAGTATGTGCTGGTTAAAATAGAAAATGACAGCTTTTCACAAGAAAAGAGATACGTCTTTGGCACTTCCAGCTGTGTTGTCTTCCGTGTAACTAGATTGTTTGAGTTTGGTGGTAACCCAGTCTCCTGCAGCCTCTTGGCATATGTTGTCTGCCCAACTAGGTATGCTAAAGCAGCACTCCCTCAGTTATCTTTAGTGAGTAGGAAGCCCGTATGAAGTACTCTTCCACAAGTCAAAACTGACATAAACTTCTTTGTGTTATTTTCTCCCAACTACTCAGCCAAGCTGATTTTTACCTAATGATATACCTAAAGATATTTTACTACTAAATTAAATCATTTGTCCTTCCAATACTCACGGCAGAAGGTTTCATTCCTCCATGGTCCAAGGTTGACCCCACGATCTTGGCATTCATTGACATAGGCTTCAATGGCTTCACACAAAATGGGCTTGGCACCATCCAGCTCACACAAGTCAAAGACACAGTCCCTGAAGTAATTCTGAGAACAAACAATCACTTTGTTACAATGCTTTATATTGTGTGACCATCTAAAACCACATATTCAAATTATTCCACTATTACTAATATCACATTTTCACCCTGAATGCACACACACATACACAAATACAACAAGCTCAGAATAAGGACCGGTTCCACATTTGTTCATTATATGTGCACTATCCTCTACATGAACATACATTGGGGTTGACTTTGGGATGGCACACAGCAAAAGGTCCATTTTTGTCCAGCAGAATGCCACAATATCCAGAGCTTTCATACAGTTCCTGTTCTTCTTCATTGCACCCAGGGATGGTAGTGTTGGGTTTCTTATTACATCTGTCAAGACAGACCATCATCTTAAGAACATTTGTCTTTTGTCAATGGTAAATGTTTCTTTACACTTGCATCTCTGCAATACTCACTCTGGATTCATGTTCCAACTGTGTCCAAAGTCATTGGCATTTTCAGCTAAGCTTCCATCTGGTTTGCGGAAGTCATCTTTGGTATCTCCATCATAGTTGCCACACAGGCCACACAGCTTGTTCTGATAGCTGCAGATTACAGAAAATGATTGTGTTAGAGTCTTATGCAAGAAAGACTAACAAGTCAGCCAGAACTACGTCTTACAACGTGTTTTAATTGCAGCCAAGTTTCTTTTCAGCAGTAGACTAAACCCCACACATTAGTAAGACTAAAAGTTCAGACATGTACATTTGATGCGTTTGATAGCATCAGCATAGAATTAACTAGTCAGGAAATTAGAAGTTTTGTGTGATTTTATCTTGAAATTTTGAGGGAGCTGTTTGTGTTGCCCCTGCTAAATTGTTTAAATAAAATATCCTAGCTGTGTCTCTGCCTTTATCACCTTACTACTCCTTACAGATAAAGGATTCATGTTCAGTATATGAATATGCGTTATAGTTTTAGTTGTATCAGTATGGATGTAGATTTCTGGACTGGTGAACTTGTGATTAAAACACCACTTTATAAGGAAACCATGAATTTGGTCTTCACTCACTCTTCGATTACTTTGATGTCCATGAAGGCGTTTCCATCATAGCGAACCGTCACACCAAAGTTCATGGAGACAGTGTAGTGTTTTCCTGACTTGAACACAGAAATACCAGGGGCCGGGGACAGTGGCAGATTGACATTGGTCCCATTAACCTGTATGGGGAAATAGGCACAGTACATCAAATCTGGTCAATTATTAGCCAACATTTTCATTTTCGAATTACCCATGTCACAACATTACTAACTGTAACTAAAAAGAAATGTTCCCTCATCATGCCAATGATGGCTGAACAACAGATTAAGACCAAAAAAAGAAAGAAGAACAACATAAAAATTGATTATTTTCAACTTGATTCCACTCTAACCCATTTCAATAACAATTGGCACATGGGCACTATTATAGCTGTGTTACATTAACGCAACAAAATCACAACCGGTCTTTGAATTGTTTGTGTGGGTCTGGGTGTAGTTGGCCCAGGAGTTCTTGGTTTGGGTGTAGTTGGTTTTGGTGATGTCGTATGGAAGCCTTTCTTGATGTTATTATATGTTTGTTTTCTTTACATCAACTCCGCCGTTGCCAGTCCCAAACCGGTTCTCGTTCAAAGTTGTATGGTGAAGTTGGTTCAGGACCAGCTGGCCTCTGACCCGCATGCTCCTGCAGAGCAGCATAAGAGGGCCACGGCCACATACTAAGACCTTGTCGGACAGGTGAAATGCAGTTGGTGTGACAAGTGAGAGTGGATCTAAACCAAAGGCATGGAAGCCCAAGAAGCAGCCGAACGATACCTGAACCTTATGTTGCATTGTACGAAATCTAACTGGGGCTCGCGGTGGCTGCTGCATCCAAATCCAAGAGAAAAATGGACGAATCCCGCTCACCCTAGCTGAGCAAGACCAATGTTGAGTCAAACACACGCCGAAGTCAAGAAAGCGATCCGATTCCTCAAGAGTGGAAAGGCCGCTGGCCTGGACGAGATCCTCCCTGAAATGCTCAATTACAGTGGATCCCAGTCATCATCAAACTTCGGAAGGAAGGTGATTTGTAACAACTGGCAGGGCATCACATTGCTGTCGGTACCCGGCAAAGGGTTTTTCCTCATTCTTTTGAGTTTGCTATGATGTGCAGTGGGCGAACGACTGGGAGAAGAGCAGACTGGCTTTCGGAGTGGCCAGTCCTGAGTCAACCAAATCTTCACCCGCCGCATGATCATTGAACAAACATCGTAATACCAAAAGAAGATTTCTATTAATTTCATCGACTTTCAGACGGCTTTTGACAGCGTCCACCGGCTGACTCTAAGGGCTATCTAACTTCAATATGAAGTCCTCCAGCAAGTTTGTAGATGCCTTTTGTGGTCTCTACTCCAACTCCCGCTGCTGCGTCCGGAGAGATGATTTCTCAACGGATTTCTTCAAGATCAATACTGGCATCAGACAAGGATGCGACTTCAGAGTAGGGAAGGCGGCCGAAGTCTTCCGATGTTTCCAGTTCTACTCAATTTAATTCAATTTTATTTATATAGTACCAAATCACAACAACATTCACCTCAAGGTGCTTTATATTTGAAGGTAAACCCTATAATAATGCATACAGAGAACAAACCCAACAATCATATGACCCCCTATGAGCAAGCACTTTGGCGACAAAGGCGACTTTTAACAGGAAGAAACCTGCGGCAGAACCAGGCTCAGGGAGGGGCGGCCATCTGCTGCGACTGGTTGGGGTGAGAGAAGGACCTATCTCTTTGGAACTCGACGTCCCTGAATGTTAGGATCAAGATCCAACTATTGAACTATTGTCATTCCGATGGCACTAGTAGCTAGCGAAACCTGGCTAGCTACCAGTGCTAGCCAGGTTTCGCTAGCTAGCACTGGTAGCTAGCGAAACCAGTGCCAGTTGAGTGATTAACAAATGTGATCACTCAAGTCCTGAACATGTGCAAAGTGGTAAGTGTAAGTGCAAGTGTCTTTCCATGGTCTATTGCAGTGGTTTTCAGAAGTGTTCCTGAGCATGTGCAGTGATTTGTACCACAGAATGATGTTTGTTTGTAATGCAGTAGTGCCTGATAACGTGATAGCGTGATTGGTTTTCCTTCCTTCTTTTATTTCTTACCTGCACAGTGCCACCTTTGAGAATGGAGATCTTTATCATCTGTGCGTATACATGTACGGCATTCACATAGGAGATGGTCGGCCTGTTATACCGGTTTTCATTGTCAGTATGGACCTCAAAGTAGGGCACAGTTGTGTCATTGCATGGACTAGACATCAGATAGCTGCAGTTGCCCATGAAGTCATATTTGCGTTTGTCAAAGCTGGTGTAGTGTGGATCGCCAGATGCTATGCACGTGGATGTACCTAAAGAAAATAACAAGAGATAAATGGTATATTGGCATTTTGATACGAATGTAATGTATTGATGTATTCAAGAATTTAAGGCAGATTTTTCCGTGAAGGTTCTCAGCCATCCAGGTCATCGTAGTCTAAGAACCTTGGAAAGAAAAGTGTCTGGACTTTTCTTTAAGACATTTCACCTCTTCAGCTTCTTCAGTTCTAAGAGCAACTGGTGGACAGTCACAGACTTTTAAGCCCTATTGGGAGTGTCCCTAAGAGGATGCCAATGTCCACATTTTGGACAGAGAAGATAGATAGTTTGAAAGAGGAGTGAAAGAAGCCATCTATGTCCATTGTGAATGACCATCTTTCAACAGTGGGACAGGTTTACGACACCGACTGTCTGCCATCTATAATGCAGTTTTGAGATCCTTCCCAGACGCCTTAACACCCATTCACATCCTGGGTCATTTCACCTCAGTAAGTCACATGATAGGCTGAGGCTAGGTCTCACAATGGATTCACCCGAAACCTGTGCTGATTGTGACCCACACCTGTTTTCTAACCGTGGCTCATGTGATAATGGAGAGGAACATTAGGGGGTCCACCGCCCCCTTAGGTCCACTCCCAATTAGGGATGGGTACCGGTGACATAAACGGTAGTAACCAGACCGAAAAGCAGCGCACATTTCGGTGCTTTATTTCGGTGCTTTTTTTTCCTGAGCTGTGATACACTTTAGATTCTAGCCAATCATTTTACGTTTCCGAGGATAGTAGGCAGGGCCAGGTACGTATGTTCTTTTAGAGCCAGGCGAAGCGGTCAAAAGTCTGGCTGTACTTCACAGCAAAAGATGCAAACTCAGCAGCCTGCAACAAGTGCTTTAAGGTGATACTGTGCAAAGGAGGTAACACCTCGAATCTGATGAAACACTTGGCGATGCATAGCGTTTTTTTAAAAGCTGAGAAATGCACTGTATTTGATAGCTTGCTGCAAGACCTCGCACCAAGCACATCTACTGCGGGTGTGGTGCCTGTTATTGACCCGGAGTTAGCAACATCCCCGAAGAGGAGAGTCCTGGCCCCTAGCCCTGCCAGTGTAGCAAAAATGATGATGGTGGCGGCAGCAGCCGTTCTTCTCTGGGTGAGTAGCTTACTGTTGTTCGTATGTAATTCACGTTGAGTAGGCCAACCACATTATTAAATTAATGCACGTAAGGTGAACTAGCAAACACTGTCGGTGTTACATGCGGCCGTCTTCTTGTTTGATGGCAGATACTCCCTTCATGTTGTATCAACAGAAAAGGCTAACTTGGTTATCATTTTGCAGAAAAAAAGAAACTGCAAAAAATAAAAACATAAGAGGTTTTTGGACAAAGTTTTTGTTCTCCATTCTTTAAGCACTGGTTCGAACACTGGTTCGAGCACCGTTTAAGCACCGGCACCGTTTCAGAAGTACTGGTTTGGCACCGGTATCGGATAAAACCTAAATGATACTCATCCCTAATCAGGACGCTACAACACAGAGCGAACACCATCCCCACAGACACAGCGGCCAGGGAGGCAGAAGAACATCACATCAAGAAGGCCCTGAGTAAATGTGGTTATCCCAGCTGGACTTTTGTCAAAGCTGGGAAGGCGCCAAAAGAAAGCTCCAGCCGATCCAGGAGAGAAGGACAACGGCTGCCAATGTTAGGATGCCTGGGTCGTTGACCCAAGGTTTTGAGTTTATTATATTATTTATCATTTCTAGTCTTTGTTTTCTTTGTTAGAGTTCTGTCTTATGGTTTATGTCTCTGTGTAAACCTTAGTTGCTGTCTCCCCTGCCTGCTATATCCCCGTGTCCAGTCAGTGTCTGTGTCTGCCCTGGTTCCACGTCTCTGTTCCCTCTGTAGTGCTTGCCTATGAGTCTGTGTCTGTAAGTTCAGTCTGTGTTATGTTTCCTGTGTTACTTTGAAAGTCCGTGTCTCATGTAAATGCATCTGGTTGTGCTTCCTTTGTCTCGTTAGGCCTGGTTTTCCTCAGCTGTGTTTCCCTCCTATTACCCATTCCCTGATTGCTCCCTCCGTGTATTTAAGCCCTGTGTTTCTCTGTGTCCGCGTTGCGATCTACCCTTATCTAGCTGCGTTTTCTATCTGTGTAAGTGTATTTTGTATTCCTAGTTTTGTTACCCTTTTCAGTTTACGTTCCGCCTCTGAGTGTCTGCACATTGCGTCCTCCTACTACCACCTAAAGAAAAGCCACCTAAAGAAAGCTCCAGGAGAGAAGGACAACCGCTGACTATATAGTGACCTATAGCTATCCCGTACATGTCAGGAGTATGTCAGGAGTATCGGAGCAGTTGAGATGCATTTTTTCTAAACACCGGGTCTCTGTGGCTTTTAAACCCCAAAACACGCTGCGCCAAAAATTGGTCCACCCCAAGGATCGGGTCCCCCGACACAAACAGAGTAACATAGTGTACGCTGTTAAGTGCCAGTAGGATTGTCAGGATTTATACATCAGGGAAACCAAACAATCTGGCTAAAACACAGAAGAGCCACCTCATCAGGCCAGGACTCTGCAGTCTATTTACACCTACAGGCCAGTGGACACTCTTTCAATGATGAGGATGTACACATACTGGACAGGGAGGAACGTG
>NW_024585079.1:9076-10363 GCF_018398535.1 Haplochromis burtoni
CGACACTCTTCAGTGGGGTCACAGGAGTTATCAACACATTCCAAAGTGTAGTTCCCTGCACAGCGACACAGCTTTGAGCAGCCATCTCCAAATACGATCTCACCAGGCTGAAAAGAATTAACACAATCAAAACTAAGAAAGCGTGGTGTATAATTACATATTATTCAATTCATTCCATTTTTAGTTATTTAACAACAGTAGTCGCCTCTAGATTTATTTTATTTCTCACAACAGTCGGAAGGAAAAACTCCCTTTTGACAGGAAGAAATCCCTGCCAAACCAGGCACAGTGAGGAGTAGCCATCCGCTGTGACTGGTTGGAGTTGAGAAAAAGAGAAATAAAGGCAAATAAGAAAAAAGACACACTATGGAACACAGCCAGATAAGTAATGATGAGATGAAAAGTGTTTTATAAATAAACCCAAAAAGTGAAAAGCGTTAAGCGGAGCAGAAACATTCAGTGTATCATACGAACGCCTTAGTAGCCTTGACCTATTGCAGTATAACTAACTATTTTAGGGTCACCTGCTTCTACCCTAACTATGAGCTTTATCAAAAAATTGTAAGCATAATCCTAAAAGCAGAGAGGGCGTCTGTTTTGCAAATCTAAACTGAGGGCTGGTTTCACAGAAGAGGGACCTGAAATACAACTTATGCTTGCTATTTTGTTACTACAGTCGACCCCCGATTGTGGTTAGGGACCACAATCACTCTGGGAATACTTAAGAACGCCCTCTAAAAACGCTTATAACTGCCTGTTTTAATAGTTCAAACATGAAATCACCCTGACGAAAATAACTAATGAATATTTTAGATATGCTTTATCAAAAAATCCACAAATAGGCAAATTTTCTGCCAATAATTTAGAGTTACATTCCACAGAAAAATCAACAAATACTGAATAGGCAGAGGTTGACTGTATATCTGTGTTTACTGACCGGGAATTTATGTAGGATATCTAAATAGGACATCTGACCTCATAATAGTTATTCTCATCGTCTAAACAGCCACAACTCTCCAGTGGTATGCAACGCCGTCCCTTAAAAACAAAGCCTGGTTTGCAGAAGCAGCCACTGATACAGGAGCCGGAGCAATTGGTGGAGGGTTCCATACAGGTGGGTATACAAGCTGGACCGCACTCTATATACTCTGCGTTAGGAGGACAGGGGTCTGGATAGAAAGAATAAGATGGAAAATTAAAAGGAGCATGAATGAAAGAACTTCTGGACTTCTGGAATGAAGTATTAATGGAAATATCTGATAAAACAAGTCTTACTTGGTGGTTTAG
>NW_024585080.1:0-10339 GCF_018398535.1 Haplochromis burtoni
TTTAGTTTCACTTTATGGAAGCCTCTGTGGGTCATCTTATGTAAATAGTCTTGTAGTGATCTGTTGAACTTGGTCTCATTTTCCCACAAAAAAAAAAAAAAAAAATTTAACTTACCTTGTATACTTACCTTGACCGTAATATTCCCTTCAATGAGAGGGATCTTGGTGTAGAAGGTGTGAGCTCCAATTGGAGTCTGATTTTCTTTTTTTTCTTCTTTGCCTGTGGGAAAATAGTTGTTTAAAACAAAAATTAGTTCATTGTAAATAACCTCTGGATCACTAATGAATACATTTGAAATAGAAAATACTATATCAGTGTATATATAAATATGTCTCTTTCCTTAAAAATACAATGCAATAAAGCAAATAAAAAGACCCGCCAGAGGACCAGTGGAGAACAAAGGTTTAAGGTACAGGGGATACAGGAGTACATGAGTGGAGAATGATGGACCTCTATATGCCAGTGGACCTGAATCACATTAATGAAATAACAAAAACTCAGATTCCTAACACCTAACCCTAATCCCCTAACCCTAACCCTTTAGGGACCAGACTCAATCCCACATCCTAACCCTATAAAACTTAAAAACATGAATAAGAAAGTCACGAAAAAGACACAAAGACAGATAAGACAAACAAAGAAGAAATGAGTGACACAAACAAGGAAAATCACGAAAAAAACGGAAAGGATATAAAGGAAGGGGGTGCTATAAAAGAGAACATAAAGAACATAGGAGGGATGTCTACAAAGCAGGGGGTGCCATATAAAGAAAAACAAAGATAATAAAATTAAAAAAACGAAGAAAAAGACATGAAAGTCACAAAAAAACAAAGAAATAGAAAAAGTTAAAAGAAATGGGAACTTGAACAAAAAGGGAAGAGAGAGAAAAGCCCAGAGTGGCAAAGAAAGATAGAAAAGTTAAAGAAAATCAGAAGAAGAAATGAAAACTGAAAAAAAAGGGTAATTCTTTGAACAGGGGGCACCGACCCCAATCCCATTGATGGACGGTGCACCTCAGGTTCCGGAAGGAAGGACAAGGAAGTCACGAAAAGAAAAACAGAAAGAAAAGCAAGTAAGAATTTTTAAGAAGTACAAGTTGGAAACCCAAGAGTGGGAGGAGCAAAGAAAGAGCATAAAAGCCAAGACACACAGACAAGACAGAAGTCAAACAGAGACAAGACAACACATGTTGGGCAAGCCTGAAGAAGGCAAAGAAATACTGAAACATCCATCATGAACGGCCCAATGATGTAAAATGCGCATACACCCAAGATGGGTAATTTTTTGAAACAGGGCAGGGCCATCACCACCGGGCCCCAGCGATGGCCTGTGCACGCCAGGCTGCCGGCTTGCTGGCGACCTGTTTATTTACACAAACTTCTATTAGCTACAATTCATTGGTTCCTTGTTACGCTTTTTCGGACACCAAACTTGGCAGGCACAAGGCTGCTTGTGCCTGCCAAGCAGGCACAAGCAGCCTTGTGCCTGCTTGGCAGAAAGATCAATCTCCAATTGATCTTTCTGAGTTAACTTCAATAATTACTTCCTCCAAACCATCAACGTGTCTTTTAGACCCCATTCCTACAAAACTGCTCAAAGAAGTCCTGCCATTAATTAATTCTTCGATCTTAAATATGATCAACCTATCTCTAATGATCGGCTATGTACCACAGGCCTTCAAGCTGGCTGTAGTTAAACCTTTACTCAAAAAGCCATCTCTAGACCCAGCAGTCTTAGCTAATTATAGGCCAATCTCCAACCTTCCTTTCATATCAAAAATCCTTGAAAGAGTAGTTGTCAAACAGCTAACAGATCATCTGCAGAGGAATGGTTTATTTGAAGAGTTTCAGTCAGGTTTCAGAGCTCATCACAGCACAGAAACAGCTTTAGTGAAGGTTACAAATGATCTTCTTATGGCCTCTGCAGTCGTGGTCTGGGTGGTTTTCCACAGCATCAGCTCCTCCCCACTGGGTGGAGTCTTTGTTGTTCCTCACCTGATGGCAATCGTACCAGCAGTATTTATGACCGGCGCACTCAACTGGTCGTCGCCAGATTATCTGCCAACTTTAGTCAGTTCTCGGCCTCACGTCCATTCCTTGGTGACTCATCATATGTATTAATCGTATCTCTGTTTTTTTCTCGTCAGCCTCGGAACCCCACCTACCAAGCTCTTCTGGATACCAGTTTGCTGCCGCCGGTAATCACTCTCCGTGTCGGAGCTGCCACTCTTTCCTGCCTGCCTCCCTGCATTGCATGCAACACCCACCTGGACCTCTCCTGCCTCCCCTCTCCACGCAACCCTCACCTGCAAGTTTGTAAGACAGCTCAGTGTACACTCCTTAGACTTACTCGCAACCCTCTGTGGGATTCCCCTGACTGCTCTCTCCTCTGTTTCAGTGCCCAGGCCCGCCACAGTTTCCCCTGCCCAGTACCTGCACTCAGCATCCCTGCCGTCTAGTTATCATTCACAGTATTTTCTCTCGCCTTAGACATCTAGTTTATGTTCATTGATTCTAGTCTACACTTTCTGTTAGCTTTTGAGCATTATAAAATAAAATCTCTTTTCGTTACACTTCACCCCTGGCCTCCGGTTTTGAATCTGCACTTGAGTCCACTCCATTCCCACGGGCCACTGCGCCTGACACCTCTGACAGTGGACTCATCTCTGTGCTTGTCCTGCTAGACCTCAGTGCAGCATTCGATACTGTCGACCATAATATCCTATTAGAGCGATTAGAACATGCTGTAGGTATTACAGGTACTGCGACTGCAGTGGTTTGTATCATATCTATCTAATAGACTCCAGTTTGTGCATGTAAATGGAGAGTCCTCTTCACACACTGAGGTTAATTATGGAGTTCCACAGGGTTCAGTGCTAGGACCAATTCTGTTTACATTATACATGCTTCCCTTAGGCAGATCATTAGAAGACATAGCATACATTTTCACTGCTATGCAGATGACACCCAGCTCTATCTGTCCATGAAGCCAGATAACACACACCAATGAGTTAAACTGCAGGAATGTCTTAAAGACATAAAGACCTGGATGGCCGCTAACTTTCTGCTTCTTAATTCAGATAAAACTGAGGTTATTGTACTCGGCCCTGAAAATCTTAGAAATATGGTATCTAACCAGATTCTTACTCTGGATGGCATTACCTTGGCCTCCAGTAACCTGTGAGGAACCTTGGAGTCATTTTTGACCAGGACATGTCCTTCAACGCACATATTAAACAAATATGTAAGACTGCTTTCTTCCATTTGCGCAACATCTCTAAAATTAGAAATATCCTGTCTCAGAGTGACGCTGAAAAACTAGTTCATGCATTTATTACTTCCAGGCTGGACTACTGTAATTCATTATTATCAGGATGTCCATAAAAACTCCTGAAAAGCCTTCAGCTAATCCAAAATGCTGCAGCAAGAGTCCTGACAGGGACTAGAAAGAGAGAGCATATTTCTCCTGTTTTGGCTTCCCTTCATTGGCTTCCTGTTAAATCCAGAATTGAATTCAAAATCCTGCTCCTCACATACAAGGTCTTAAATAATCAGGCCCCATCTTATCTTAATGACCTTGTAGTACCATATCACCCTATTAGAGCACTTCGCTCTCGCTCTGCAGGCCTACTTGTTGTTCCTAGAGTATTTAAAAGTAGAATGGGAGGAGAGCCTTCAGTTTTCAGGCCCCTCTTCTGTGGAACCAGCTTCCAGTTTGGATTCGGGAGACAGACACTATCTCTACTTTTAAGATTAGGCTTAAAACTTTCCTTTTTGCTAAAGCATATAGTTAGGGCTGGACCAGGTGACCCTGAATCCTCCCTTAGTTATGCTGCAATAGATGTAGGCTGCCGGGGGATTCCCATGATGCATTGAGTTTTTCCTTTCCAGTCACCTTTCTCACTCACTATGTATTAATAGACCTCTCTGCATTGAATCATATCTGTTATTAACCTCTGTCTCTCTTCCACAGCATGTCTTTATCCTGTCTTCCTTCTCTCACCCCAACCGGTCGCAGCAGATGGCCCCGCCCCTCCCTGAGCCTGGTTCTGCCGGAGGTTTCTTCCTGTTAAAAGGGAGTTTTTCCTTCCCACTGTCGCCAAAGTGCTTGCTCATAGGGGGTCATATGATTGTTGGGTTTTTCTCTGTATCTATGAAGCGCCTTGAGGCACTTTTGTTGTGATTTGGCGCTATATAAATAAAATTGAATTGAATTGAATTGAATTGAATTGAATTGAATTAATTGATAATTGCTGCTACCAACAAGACTTACATAGAATTTTGGGGTGTATTTTTTTTTTTATTTGGTAATTTGTTTATGTTGGACAAACATTTGGAAATGCATTAATTCACCAACTACATATATATATATTTCTTAAGTCTGTACTGTAAAGTTAGAATACAAAAAAAAAAAAAAAAAAAAAAAAAAAAGGAGAAATAAAACCTGTTTCAAGCTGGAACAGCTTAAAATGAGTGTGAGTATGCTTGTACCATCACACTCATTTGTTACTGGCTGCTGGTTTGTCAGGGTCCTGGGACTGGGCGACCCAGGATCCCTGAGCAGTCATGTATTATATTATTATTATTATGATTATTATATGTATTTTGGTATTGCTGCTGCTCTCCTCCATGATTGTAGATGTGAGTGTGTGTGTGTGTTTATGTCTGCGGGGATGCTTGGAGGATGGAGCTCAGCCACCCGCAGGCCTGAGGGGTGTGGCCCTGCGGAAGGACTGGCCACACCCGAAGCCACACACCTGCCGCTGATCAGGGCTCGTCGGGGGAGCTACTTAGGAGAGTCTTGGAGCTCCCACCGACGCGGGATCATTGCATGAGACTCCACGTTAGTCACCCTGTCTAAGTTTAGTCAGAAAGTGTATGCCTGCCATTTCTGAGTGTCCTGACAGCTGCGCTATTGTTTCCCGCAGGAAGAGCGTGGAAGGCACGGAGAGCAGCGAGCACCGGGGGGTGCTGACACGGGAGCAGAGAGCACACGGACTATTCACGGGAGACACGACACGGGAGTCTGGGAGAACACGGGGATTTATTGTTACGTTGTTTATTTCACTCTGTAAATAAACACTGTTTGTACATAGAGCACCGCGCCTGGGTCCTCCTTCCCCACACATCCCCACGGTCTGCCAGCCAGACCGTGACAGGTTCTCCACAAAAAAAACAAAATAACCCCGCCCCCCAAATAAATGGCATCTCGTCCGATTGTAAAATAGTTTCAATTTTTGCAGCTCATGCATCAGGGGACGTTCAGTCAGAGTCGCACTGAAGCTGTTCTCTGTGTTTCATCTCCAAAAACTTTGCCATGTGCTCCAGTCGTTACGAACCTCGGTATATCCACTCCTTGTGTTCACTCACCTGCATTAAGCTGCAGTCAATAATCTGCACTTCACACTTTTGCAGGACTCCGTTCAATTCAGCATTAAGGGTCGGTCCAAGCCTGTACTGGGTTAACTGAGGGTACGGCCACTTATTCAGGTAATGTTCTATGAAGTCTTTGTGAGGGCCCTCTAGAATGTCATCTGCAACGTTTTCCAAAGGTTTCCAAACCAAATGAATTACAGGTAACCCAACATAGACCGGCGTGTGATCATCCAAAAAGATCAAGAACCTTAGGCGGTTCTTTCTGCTGGGGAGCTCGCCTACGACACCAGGCTGGAACCGGTACTTGTTATCTTGACACTGAATCACCACACGGGCACCAACATACAGCTGCTCCACCTTTGCTGTGGTGTCAAAAGCAACGTGGTGTCCAGATACTAGACTCTTCCCTTTTTCTTCAAACCTGACTTTGTATTTTAACCGTCCGTCTTCCCTTGTAACTATCTCGACTATTTTTCCCTGTTGCCACCTCATAGGTCTTCTCCTAGCCAGAACTACCATGTTCAATTTGAGTTCATCCTTCTGTGCCTCAGGTCGGGCAGTTATTATTTCCTTGGAGGAATGGCCAAACACTGATGATATTATAACAGGAGCCACATCTGCCGCATTGGTGCTGGTGCTCGGAGGTGAAGCGGGTGGTGGTGTTCTGTCGCTCTCACTGCATTTGTTCATTCTTGCAGGTTTCTTATATTCAGGAAGTCTAGTCAACACTACCACTGGCTTTTTTAATGGTCTGGGACAGTCCAAGCCGTTTTGGCATAGTTTCCTCTTTCTGGCAATTTCATTTACACAGCAAACTGAGTCATTTGGAGACTCAAAAATATGTTTTTCATCCTCACATTCATAATCCAAAAGGTTTTCTTCTGTCTTCAAGGACTCCTCACATTCATAATCCAACAGGTTTTCTTCTGTTTTCAAGGACTCCTGAAGTAACAATGTTTTTGTCTCCAACTGATCCACAGTCATAATCATAGCCATGGCCACTGTTGTTGTATCCCGAATATCCACCTCAAAAATCACAAAGGTCTGGTCCTTTTTGTGAGCAGAAGCAATTAAAAGCTAAAAAGCTAGCTAACTTCCTTTAGCACTGACAGGCTACGTACAAAAGGAAACAAAGAAACATACCGTTAAACTTCCTTTCAGATTTTGCATCGCAAAAGTATTTAAATTACACAAAACAACTCGCACTACGATTCTTTTTTGCTACTTACGAAATAGGAACCATTCCAAAACTTGCTTTCATACTTTGTGGCAACTAGGCCCCAAAACAAGTAGGTTACCCGCAAGAATGACGCAGAATTGGGGTGTATTTCTTTTGACTTTGCAATATTAATATTGAGGTGACTGCTATTGTGACTTGGCAGTATATATCGTTAGCTTCATAGCATAAGTGCCTAAGTCATTTTTTTGTGTTTTGTGTTTCAGACGGACAGGATGATGCAGCAGTGGTAGGGGAGTAAAGTTAGGCAAAAATCTCAATTTGACCAAAAAATGACTTAGGCACTTATGCTATGAAGCTAACGATATATAAAGATGAATTTAATTGAATTAATTTAAACAGAACTTGTCCCAGTACAGAACCCTGCAGAACTCCACAATTAACTTTGATGGGTGAAAAGGGCTTCTCATTTACATGAACAAACTGACTTCTATTAGATATGATTTAAACCACTGAAGCACAGCACCTTTAATACCTGTGGCATGCTCTAATCCCTGCAATAGATTATGGTTGTAAACAGTATCAAACACTGTACTGAGGTCTAACAAAAGTAAGGTTTTCAACTGAATTATAACTGTCAAGTTAATTAGTTGATAGCATAGATATGAAAATTGCCTACAGTATTCTACATCTGAATGACAAACTAACTATGACTATAACAAACAGGCATGTTCATTATACCAGACAGAAAGGCCATTCATGACTACATGTTAATCATGCCCCTTTAAATCAAACCCAGCCTTTCATGCTTTTGGAGTCGTTTTGGAGTCACTCTTTCTTATCATGATTTTATTTTAAAAAAAATATACTGAATTTAATTGAATTGAAAGCCTTTATTGTCATTATACATGGTATAGCTGTCATGGCTCGTGGAAATGGGATGGACTCAAGTGCAGTTTCAAACCCGGAGGCCAGAGGTGTGGTGTAACGAAAAGAGACTTTATTACAATGCTCAGAGGCTAACAGAAATTGCAGACTAGAATTAATGAACATAAACTAGATGTCTGAGGCGAGAGAAAAATACTGTGACTATAACTAGATGGCAGGGATAACTGGGTGCAGGTACTGGGCAGGGGAAACTGTGGCGGGCCAGGGCACTGAAACAGAGGAGAGAGTAGTCAGGGGAATCCCACAGAGGGCTGCGAGTGAATCTAAGGATAATACACTGAGCTGTCTTACAAGCTTGCAGGTGGGGGTTGCGTGGAGGGGGGAGGCAGGAGAGGTCCAGATGGGTGCTGCATGCAATGCAGGGAGGCAGGCAGAAGAGAACGGCAGTTCCAAAATGGGGAGGGATTACCGGCGGCTGCAAACTTGTATCCAGGAGAGCTTGGTAGGTGGGTTTCAGAGGCTAACGAGAAAACAGAAGAAATAAGGTTAATACACACGATGAGTCACCAAGGAACAGACGTGAGGCCGAGAACTGACTAAAGTTGGCAGATAATCTGGCGAAGACCAGTTGAGTGCGCCGGTCATAAATACTGCTGGTACGATTGCCATCAGGTGAGGAACAACAAGGACTCCACCCAGTGGGGAGGAGCCGATGCTGTGGGAAACCACCCAGACCACGACAATAGCGAAATTGGAAACAGCTCTATAAAAGTGCACATGTGCTTTATAGCACATTATAAAAACTATACAATAATTTAACTATACACTTACTATACATATAAATACACAGTACAGTGCTGACACAGAGACAGACAGGCAGAGAATTGATGATATTTCAGTGCAGATTACTTAATGCAAGTTTGAGTTGACTATGGTAATGGCTTTGGTGAAGAAGATATCCCTGATCCAATTCAATAAAAAAAAAAACAACCTCAGTCTGACAATCTGATGTTACATAAACTCGAGACTCAGCAAAAGCAGCCAACTCAGATGTACAGGTCTACCCTCTTTACCCTACTGGTTCATGATTAACTAATGGAACAAAGTTTAGACAAACAGTAATTTGAGTTCAGTACAGTTTGTCTTCTGATCAGTTATCTATCTGTTAACCTTTGTGTACATTTGCGGTTTTAGCAGAGGATAAAAGTCCAGCTCGAGTGTGCTCATCTCCATTTTTGCTGTTCGTTGCATTGACATAAAACCAAAACATGAAGGCTTATCTGCTCCTGCTTCTACTGATACCTCTCTGCTCAGGTAACTAAACTGAACGCTGAAAGTAGGACAGTATTCTTAATCTCAAGTTGGTCGAAACAAATTACTAGCAATGTGCTAGTAATTTGTTGATAATAATACTGAAAATAATCATCACCTCTGAGTCTGGATTCTTGTTAGAGAACCTTTATTTATATCTTAATTGGTGTTTTAAGCCTTATATAATGTTTAGTCTAAATATGACTCACTTTGACATCATTGAACTAGCCTAATAATCATTCTGTTAGTCTCAAATTACAATATTTTAAAAGCTTTGACTGTTGTGCAGGTGCTATAAATTATTGTACATTCTGGGTAATATTTTACCCATATCTGTTCAGACAGATTTTTGCTCCACCAGCATGTGCGAAATCAAGAAAAAGCATGCTTAGTGTAAACGTCAAAAACGCAGTCAAACGTTGTCAAGAACATGCCAAATCCTAGCCGTTTAGAAATATTGGCCAATTAGAAGTCTAGAAGCCTGGGAGGGAACGAGTAAACAGGGTTTTATGCAACCTTCAGTACTTCTGAAAAGTTTTTGTGTTTTTCTGTAAGGACAGATAATTTTGTGTTACTTTAAACTGTCTTCATCATTTCAAATGTTAACATTTAAACATTATTTTAGCATATATAAATGTAATTTAAAACAAATTACAATCATTCAAAACCGGAGAAGCCACGTCTGAAGTTCACTGTGACGCCTCTCTCTGTGTAAATGAAGAGTTGGTAACTGCATGTGTAAGTGTGTAAAAACTGCAGATAGTCAGATTAACAGCAACAGTATTTTGTCTCTCTCCAGCATTTTAGAAATTTATCTCATGTAAACAACACCGTGGCACACAGCATGACGTCAAAACAGGTGCACACCTTTGACGTGACTAAATCTCTGTTTTCCTCATCCACAGGTAAACGTAAAAACGGAGTTCTTGAAAATCTCTACTCTGGCAGGAGCTTTAAAAAATCTCAGTTGTCAGTGATCAAAAACATAATTTACACGTGGACAAAAGATTCAAACGCATAGAAAAAGCTGCGTTTGAAAAGTTTTCGTGTATGTGTGGATGTAGTCTTAATGAAAACAATTAAACACAACCCTAACCTGCTTTTGTTGCAGCTGAGCAGTTTTACATCGAGTGTTATGGTCAGGACTTCTTGATGGTCAACAACCAGCTGCTGCAGTGCACCGGCAAAGTCCAACAAGCTTGTTACACCAGAGGTGAGTCCTTCAGGACAGGGGTGTGTTCAGCTGTGTCTCCTTGTTTTTCAATCCAACAAGTTGAGATTGGAATTTAATGTTAATTCCTAATATAAAAAACAGATACTGACAATTAAAAATCTAAACCCTTTCCCAGAAATTTGGATTTTTATGTTCATCGAAGTGAAGGTTCTCAGTCATCTAGGTTATCGTAGTCTAAGGAGCTTGGAAAGAAAAGCGTCTGGACTTATTAAATCATTTAAAGCCGGTCAGAGCGGGCACGCTCCGTTTTGTGTAACTACTTTTAAATCCCTGTAGAACCGGAACCGCGTAAGCTAGCGCAATATTTTTTTTTTGCATATGAAACCGGAGGAGTTGTACTTACATCTTATGCC
>NW_024585081.1:0-7136 GCF_018398535.1 Haplochromis burtoni
TGCCCTGCTCAGATTCGTCTGGCGAGACATCAGCGACGAGAGCCCTCCAGCAGTCTACGAGTGGCGGGTGCTCCCGTTCGGAACCACGTGTAGCCCCTGCTGTGCCACATTTGCCCTGCAGCGTCATGTTATGGATAACAGCCAGCCAGATGATGACGTGAGACTCTCGGTCGAAAGGTGTTTTTATGTGGACAACTGCCTTCAGAGTTTCCCCACCGTGGAAGAGGCAAGGAAACTTGTCGACAGGTTACGGGCCATCCTAGCCTCAGCAGGATTTGACCTATGTCAGTGGGCCAGCAATGAGCGTGACGTCATCAGTCACTTACCAGAAGAGAGCTGCTCCGCTAGTGTGGAGCTGTGGCTGGCCCAGAACAAGGTAGATACCCCAGAATCTACCCTGGGATTGAGCTGGCTATTCCACACAGATGTCCTAGGCTACAAGCATCGTCAAGTTCCATATGCAGTCCCCACGATGCGCAATATCTACAAGGTCTTGGCCAGCCAGTACGACCCCCTAGGGTTCATCTTACCCTACACAACCAGAGCGAAGGTAATCATCCGCCTTCTTTGGGACAAGCAAAGGGGTTGGGATGACCCACACCTACCTCAGGAGCTTATGCAGCAGTGGACAGCCTGGGAGGAAGAGCTGCAATTTCTACCTGAAATTACTCTTCCCCGACCATATGTGCCTAAGGAAGTGGACCCCTTCAGCTGTCAAAGAGAGGTGCACATATTTTGTGATGCCTCTGAAGAAGCTTATGGCTCAGTAGCTTACCTCCGGACCACTGGCAGAAATGGTGAAGTGCATCTGTCATTCTTGGTGGCCCGTTCCAGGGTTGCCCCTAAGCGGTTCCACTCCATGCCCCGATTGGAGCTCTGTGCTGCACTCACTGGGGCACAGCTCTCACAAGTGCTGGAAAGGGAGCTCACCCTTAGAATCGACCAGACGGTCCTATGGTCTGATTCTACAACAGTGCTGACCTGGTTGAGGTCTGAATCCTGCCGATTTAAGGTCTTCGTGGGCACTCGTGTAGCTGAGATACAAGAGCTGACAGACAGGCACTCCTGGAGATACGTCGACTCTGGAAGAAATCCAGCTGACGATGTGACACGTGGGAAGAAGTTGAAGGAGCTCACTGTACCAAATAGATGGAGCCAAGGACCATCCTTTCTCCTGCGCAGTTCAGACTCCTGGCCAGAGGATCTGACGGTTGACCAAGCAGGAGATGCCTCGGAGCTGCGCAAAGCTGTGTTCTGTGGGACCACAGCAACTACTCCGTCAGGTCAGCCAACTTCAGATTTGAGCCGCTACAAAACCTGGAGTGAGATGTTAGAGGTTACAGCGCGGGAGCTACATGGGGCGGCCCAACCAGATGGTCATCCCACTGTTGAGGACTATCGCAAGGCGGAGAGGCTGATCCTACAGAGGGCCCAGATGGATAGTTTCCCGGAGGAGTACAACCTGTTGAAAGTCGGTAAGCCAGTTCCCAGGAGCAGTCGTCTTCTCTCTCTGTCACCCGAGGTGGATGAGACCAGACAGCTCATTTGTGTTGGAGGACGACTTCGTCGATCTGAAGGTTTGGCTCTGGAGACACTCCATCCGATTATCCTAGACCCAAGCCACCCAGTGACCAAACTCCTGATCCAAGACTTTGACTGCCGCCTCCATCATCCTGGCCCGGAGCGGGTGTTCGCAGAACTTCGGCGCTCCTACTGGATTCTGCGAGGGCGTGAAGCTGTCCGGCGCTACCAACACCTCTGTGCTGATTGTCAAAGGTGGAGAGCTAGACCTACAGTGCCAAGGATGGCAGACCTGCCAGCAGCCCGGCTACGTTTATATAAACCGGCTTTCTACTCTACGGGAATGGACTGCTTCGGGCCATTCGAGGACATATGTAAAACCTTAGCCACATATATAAACTTTTGAATGGAGGACCACAATCTTTATGATATTAGTGGTATGGAGCTCAGTTTCCTATAATCAATAGTTATATCGAAAACAAAAACAAAACAAAACAAATCAAATAAACTAAAAAAATAAAACCACCAAAACAATTCTTGGTATTGAGTTAAACATAGACAATTCACAGGCAGTCACACAGACAGACAAAATTGCACAGGAACCATTTATTGGGAAAAAAAACAATAGTCAGTAAAGTCAGTATTTCGTCCATTCCATATAGACAATTAGGACCAAGCTTTGTAAAGATCAAAGTAAAAGTTTTGTAAAGACCAACTGAAGCAATAGGCCACTGGCTATATGATGGCACTTGGCGAGGGGTATTAAGTCAAGCGGTCAGCAATTTTTGCCAGTTTAATCTGCTCTTATATTGTATGGTTAAATGGTCGCTCTGTTTTCCAGGTGTTTCTGAGTAAATATTGGATGGGTAGCCAATATTTAAAGGTTAAGATTTTGGAGCCATTTTTCATGGTTTCCAAAATATGAATTTTGAAAACAAGTCCATAACTTTTAATCTTGTGCCACTATTAAGTCAAAACCAAATGTTATTCACAGAAAAACAAAAAAAAATGTTTAATCCACAAGTTACAGTAAGAATTACATAATATAGCTCTCATTGCAGGGGTCTAAAACCCAGAGCCAACTCTTACTTGAGTATGTAACTTAAGTCTAAAAAAGGAAGCACTTAGGGTGTTTCTCTTCCTATATGGCACCCTTCCACAATCTCTCAATTTTTACATTGCAGAGAGGATGATTTGTGAGTTAGCACTGGTGGTATAAATCATAGTTGCTTGGGTGTGTGAACCAGCTCATTTAATATTTGCAAAGAGAGGACAGGAACTCCTTCAGAAATGCCTTTCTGACCTTTAAAAGATGGGAAAGAGGGACTCAATAGTATTTGAATGCTGCACATTTGAACTTATAATTTTACAATAATGCCTATTTTACATGAATGAGTAACATGAAGCTTAATTCAAATGGGAGAAAATGGTAAAAGAAAACAGATGAATAGAAGAATGAAAAAGGAGATAAAATATGAAGACTAGAGTTAGGAGGAGACATACTGGAAGATATATGATCGTGAAAGCTGTGAAATATTACATGTGACAATAAGAGCCATTTACTTTCTTCTGCTTTCTGTTTCTCTCTGGGATGAGATGACAGCCTTATTATAAAACACTCTGCAGTAATTTCCCACAATTTTGACCCCTGTGCATTACAACCAACGTGAGCATTGAAAGGAGAGGAAACACCTGACCTCGAAAAGATTCCTATCCAAGCAGGTTTTTCAGGTTTGCTTCTGAGCAAAGTTTCTTTTTTTTTTTTTTAAGTATATTGCCTCACATCAGCTCTACCAATCTATTGAAGGTTGTTTACCTTGGTTAACTTTAATAGATTAATGATTGTTAAGATAGGAATCCACATTTTTCATGCAAAATGCAATGCATAGTTGTACTTGGGATGTAAATTACCCCTCTCGTCTAAGTTGTTGCATTTGCTAAAAAGTTTGTTTTATCCCTGGTGGGAGTCATTTTCACATATTTATTAACTCTTAAAAGAAAAATCTGCTGCTCTTAGTAAATGAAACAGGATGCCTCCTTCCTGCCATCTGGAGATTTATGTATAAAAGACAATGGTGCTTTGCAGGAAAACCGAAAAATCTACCATCACAGCAACCTCTCTCTCTCTCTACCTCTTGGTGTGTTTGCTTGTTGCTCTGTGTATATGTGTCTGCTTACTCCACGTTACCTTAGGGGGGCAGGATCCTCCTGGGATCTCAGCCCTCGCCCTGATGTGCCTCAAGCAATCAAGCACCTGTGAATCAGCTGGCAATCAGCTGACTGCTATTTAAACTGGGACCTGACCTTCAGTCTCTGTCTGAGTGTTGTCCAACTGTCGTAGTGATTGCCTTGCCCATCTGTAAGTCTCTTTCATTATTGTTAGCACAAAGATTTCAAATGTTAGCTGTGGTTACCTGTGGAGAGTGTTTTGCATGGCTGAGAGAAGAGATTCTGTCCTGGGAACACTGGAGATCAGATGCTGGATTTTGTAAATACAAGACTTTTGAACTAAGAACTGCTGAAAGACTTTATAAATAGCACAACTCTCCTGCACTGTAAATAAAGCCACTGCAATGTCATTGATTTCATAATAAATATTAAAGCTGGTCAAATAATACCAGTGAAAGCCATTTAAAACTATTTATATTGTTCTATGAGAGAGAGAAACACACACACACACCTGGTCTTGCCCCCCCCCTCTCTCCACCACTTGGCAATGGCCAATTTTTTTTTTATGTTTGTGTAATGTTAATCCACCAATGTTGTTGGTTGTTCAAGCTCTTTAAATGAAATTATATTATTAATGTTAGAATATAATTTTGTTGTTTTTCATTCATATTTTGTTTCATTTTCATCAAATTTAATGTTTTACAATATAAAACAGAAGAAAATTTTAAAGCATATTAATTTTCTTTGATTAAGTTGGCAAATTACTGAAAATTTTCTGAACAGAACATTTTGTGCTTGAATGCTTGATTAATTTCTGATAAATCCAGTCTGCAAGCTCAAATGTGGGTATAAAATGTGAATTCAGTTTGAAATTCCTCCTCATTTTAAAATGGGAACATGCAGAGAGCTCTTTGAAAAGGGAATAGTCTACATTGAAGCACTTTGTGATGCTGTGATGGTCTTTGAGACAAATAGAGCAAGACTTCAAGTGTTCTCACAGTGTGGTCAAGTGTGCTTTGGAGTCTGGCCCTTGCAGAATGCACCAAGGAAGAGGAAGAAATGAAAGCTGACTGAAGCAGATCTCAGGCACCTTAAGACTTTAAGTAGTATAGACAGAAGGAGGACCACTGTTGCTTCAGGCAGCAAAAAAGGTAAATGTTTTTAGATCATATTATAAGAAAGTCTCCAGACTGATCATAAGCAAATGACTGAATGAACAAGGCTGAAGGGAAACTTAACTTCTAAGAAGCCATTATCTGTGCAATGTCACAAATTGCACAGATTGCAAACATCCACAAAAATTTTGATGCTAGCATAATATAATGAACAAAAAATTCTAGCAAATCACCTTGGTTCATCAAGATGTAGACTGAAATGGATTGCTCATGGGTTTATATACCAACAAGAGAATGACCCAAAACATATTTCAAAACTGTGCACAAACTATGTGAAAAAGGAATCTAGAGAACTAGAACTGTTGGACTGGCCAAGTCTAAGTCCAAACTTGAAAAATATTGAGCAGATTTGTGATTTGGTGGTTTCGAAGACAGGTTGGACAAAAGTTCCATTGGGAAACTTTGTGGGACGAACCAAAAAACTATTTGTTTTTGACAGATTTTTAAAATATGTATTTTCCTGTTTTTATGACAGGTGGTTATCTATCCATCCAGCACATAACATCAGGGTGCAAGATGCTAGCAGGCAGGGCATACATGGAACGCCATAACCAAGTGATTTGCATAGTATACAGGAACACCTGTGCCAGGTATAGCAAGGATGTTCCAAAGTCAAAACGGGATTTGCATTCTCAACGACCAAGGTAAGTTTCTGTGGAACTTCCAGATACAGACGGAAAAACCGGACATGGTAGTGGTGGACAATCAGAGGAAGACAGTAATAGTGATAGATGTAGCGATACCGAATGACAGCAACATCAAGAAGAAGGAACACGAGAAGTTGGAGAAGTACTAAGGGCTCAGAGAAGAGCTCGAGAAGATGTGGAGGGCAAAGGTAACAGTGGTCCCAGTGGTAAACGGGACCCCAAGCTGGGCAAGTGGCTCCAGCAGATCCAGGAACAACTGAGATCTCTGTCTAGAAGAGCAAAGTCCTACACTGTAAAAAAATCCTAATATAAAAGTATTTTACTGTGTATTTTACAGTTTTGCTCTGTTCTTCTAGAATATCATTAAATTTACATAAATGGACTGTGATTTCACATTTTAAATGTAAATTAACGTAAAATCACTGTAATGTAATAAAACATAATTTTCTTGTTGTCTAAATGTATCTGTCTGTACATATATGCATATTTAGATTGTTAAAATACATTCACAAATGTATCATGATTTCACAAATATTTGTCCGTTATTTGAAAGATTGAACTGTTAAATTCAAATGTAATGCTATGGAAAAATATATAAAATCATCATTCATCACAATATTTTTCTACAGAATACAGAGTAAGTATGTATCTGTCAAAGTAAACAGGATAAGGTTCATCACAATCACCATCTTATGTTGGCATATTAAAATTATACATAAACTGATGTGGATGTCATTTCTTCTTCAACTGAAGGGCAAAATATAAAATTAAGGGAACAATTGTAATAATTCATATACTTAACGTTTTCTAATCTAGTATTTGACTTCTGTGGAGCAGCTGTAGCCCATTAGAGTTAGTTAGTGAGTTTTAAAAATGTTAGTAAGTGTAATTTTTTACGAAGCCCCATCTTCTCATTTTTATACTAATGTAACCCCCAATTCTGTGCTTAATGAGTATTACTACTTTCAAAGAGACCTTTCTATTCTGGCGCCATAGGTTCTTATTGGATTGTGTATAATTTAAAACCTGAAATGAATGAAATTCTCATGGACTCAAACAAAGGACATGTCTTTGTGCTTGTCCTGTTAGGTCACTCTGTAGCATTTGATACTGTTGTTCACAATATTTTTCAACATAAATTTAGATTAAACTGTTAATCTCTGTTAAAATTGTTAAAGAAAATACATTCCAATGGTTTAAATTGTATGTACCTGATAGATTTTGTTCATGTAAGCTGATAGTCTTCTCCACAAAGTTTGTCATGGAGTTCCACAGGGTTCTGTGCTGGGATCCATACTTTTTTATATTATACATGCGTCCCTTAGAGAATATTATCAGAAAACACTGCATACATTTTTATTGCTACGTAGATAATACCCAGTATGATTCATTTTCGAAGCCAGATGACACAAGTCATATACTTTGGCTACTGGCATATTTTAAAGACATAAGGATGTCCCATAATTTCCTTCCAATATTCAGACAAAACTGAGGTTATTATATGTTTAATTGCATTCTGAATCTGGTTGGCATTACCATACCAGGATAAGTCATATATAATGTCATAATGTGCATATTAAACAATCAGTGTTGGGGAGTAACGGAATACATGTACCGCCGTTAC
>NW_024585081.1:8913-10336 GCF_018398535.1 Haplochromis burtoni
ATGTATTCTGTATTCTGTAATGGAATACATTTTAAAAGTAACCTTCCCAACACTGTAAACAATTATGTAGAACTTGTTTCTTTCTTCTGCACGATATCTCTGTCTTATATCTGCATTCATTATTTTTATGCTGGACTATTGTTTTTTATCGTTATCAGGTCATTCTTAAAGTTCACTAAGCCCCCAGTTAATCCAAAATGCTGTTGCCAGAGTACTGACAGGGATGATAAAGCGAGTTCATTCTTGTCCAATATTAGCTTCTCTTCAGCGGCACCCAGTTAAATCCTTCAAATAGAGCCTTCAACTTTCAGCAGGCCTCCTTCCTGTGGAACCAGCTTCTAGTTTGTTTTCATGAGACATACAGCCTCTCTACTTTTAAGAAAACTTTCCTTTTTGATAAAGCTAACAGTTAAGGCTAGACATATGACCCGTTATGTAGCTATAGGATCAAAGTCCTAAGAGACTGTCATGGTCCCCGCACCTTGCCAGCTGACAGCAGTCAGGCGCTTTGTTTTGTTTTTTCTCCTCTCTCGCCTCTGCTCTCCCTTTCTCTCTCGTCCTCTTCCACTCTCTCTTTCTCCTGCCGGGGCGGATCTCAGTATGGGCTCCTGCTCCTGGCCCACGCACCTGGAGATGATCAGCACACCTGCCGCTGATTATGAGAATTGGAGTCCTACTTAAGATGGCGAGTCTGCTTTACTCGTCGCTGGATCGTTGAGCCATCAGCGTCAGTCGTCCTGCACTCTGCAAAGTTTGTTCGTCAGTACGTCTGAACCAGGAGACTAACTGTTTCTCTTTCTGTGTATAGATTTCCCCTGGACCTGTTTTCCTTGTGCACGGTGACTGAGCGTGAGCAAGAGTGATAGAGGAAAGAAGAGGAGCTGTGTGTGGTTGCGAGGGCTGTATGGAAATCTCCCCTCCCTGGAATCCTGCCCCTTTCACTCCCGGACCCTGGAACCCCGGCCCCTTTTCCCCAGACACCGATGTGTGTGTGTATATATATATATATATATATTTCACCATGGAGAACACTGTAAATAAATTCACTTTTGATTTGAAGAAACTTGTGGTCTGCGCCTGAGTCCGCTCCACTAATCGTGACAGAGACTTGATGCGATGAACTAAGCAGTTCTTCACCATTCAGCTCTCACTCTCCCCACATATTTATATACCAGTGGAGCCATATAACTACTTTTTAACTTTTTTTGATAGATAGCCGGGATTCCCTGAGCCCTGGCTCTGCCAGAGGTTGTCCTTTCTACAACTGCAAACTTGTCTAGGGGTTGCTTGATTGTTGAGGTTTTCTCCAGAATAATGTAGGCTTCTTACCTTACAATGTGACTGTTATTGTGATTTGGTACTAAATTGAACTTAAGTGAACTTGAATTGCTACCTAATCGTGGTGGAGGGGTTTGTGTGTCCC
>NW_024585082.1:0-2743 GCF_018398535.1 Haplochromis burtoni
CGTAGTTTCACCAGCGCACCAGCACGAGTCCCCCGTCTACGTCTCCTCCAGGAGCCATGGAGAGCTGCTGCGCCTCCAACTAAAATCTCCAAAAAACTTTCCGGGTTTGTGAAAAATGGATAGGAACTACAGTGAGTCGACTGCCTGATGTTTAGCAGTTGATCTCTGGAGAAAGTGATGTGGTCTGAGTGACCAAAAGCGCAGAAAATAAACAGAAACAAGAAAAGTGCAAGAGAGCGCAGTACTGAGACTGCCATCCACGGCGCCATCTTGAAAACATAATAATATCCACTATCAGCAAAGAAAGAATCGCTGAGTGAAAATAAAAAAATGGGGAACTGACTGACTGACAAAAGCTGACAAGACTGACTGACTTAACACTATTATGTGAAGTTAACCCCCACCTGACAAAGGTGTGGATGTATCTCTGTGTGTCTTGTTGCAGGAACAGGAGGACCACAGGAGGAAACTTGGGTCACATGACTATTATTGAATTCAGTTCTTTGTATTCTTTACGTCCAAGAAAGACACGGCTTAAAGTGGTCTTTACTTAAAAAAATTATCTTTAGTTTTACATATTCCAGAATATGGAGACTGAGCATAGAGACGGCATCAGCTACAGTTTCCTGTCAGTACTTTTAGCTAAAACTCAAAGCTGGCCCTCTCGTATACATAAACCAATATAATCAACAAATAAGCATTAAGAATATATTTGAATAACTAACAATAACTATAACTATAACTTGAAGACTTTGTCTTCTAGGATACAGGCTCCGGGTGGAGCTGGGAGTTAAACAAATCTTAACATTTAACCACTGACTAATGTTTTAACACAGGGTTACAGGTTGGAGTATGGCTGGTCCAAGAGGGAAACCCTGGAGATTGTTTTAGGGAGAATGTGCAACATTCTTGTACATGTCTCATTGGGGAGTTGACACATGGCGAAAGCCATGTGGCAAGAGGAGTGTCATTTTTTTAATTTGCAGATGTCGTGAGGTGCCATGATGAGAAGGAGTGGCTGAGGGGATCGTCCACAAGATGGGAGCTGAGGCCAGGAGAGAGGCTTCAGGAGGATCAGAGATCATCTTTCAGCACAGCAGACATCGCGCAGAGAGCTGTGCTACTGGGCTTCCAGTAGATCATTGAGAGGAGTCTTTGCACAGCAAACAACCATAAGGAGTGAAAGCGTTTCGACGTTGATGTTGAGGAAGACAACTAAGGTGTACGATGTGCTCTGCCTTATCTTTTTCTGCAGTGACAACAGGACAGGAGAAGAGTTGTAAATGCAGATGATTCTAAGTCCAGTTGATTCTAACCCCCACAGGATGCCTACAGTGAGAAGATTTGGGGGGTTGATAGGAGTCATAAAAAGGAATGTTGACCAGGCTACAGCTTTGAAGTTAGCTGAGAGCCACATGGACAAACAATAAAGTCAACTGATGTGTGTGAATGCCTATGTCTGTATACAGTTGGATTGTAGTGACATATGATTTTTGAGAATGTTGATTCTTCTTGTTTGATTGTTGACATTCAGTTGTTTACTTGCAAGTTGTAGTTTACTGTGTATGAGATCAATGAGAAGCAGGTTAACTGCTTACATGAATTAACTGTGAACTTTTGCTGCAATAGGAGGTGAATGACATGAGGAGCTCTGTATGAATGAAATCTACACTGACACTGTAAAAAACAAGGGTGCATAAGTTGAAATTTAATTACAGAATGACAAAAATGGGGGGGATGTTAAGTCTAATTGTTGAATGTTGTCATTGTGCTTCTTAAATTTGTAAGGTCTGAGTTCAATCTATAGGATCAAGACATTCCTTTGTCTCTGACCACTGGCTGGAGAGGCTTTTATTGCAGATACGTTCTATCTGGAAGATCTGTTTCTTGTGATGTTGCTTCCTGCTTTTATGACCCCTTTGGTGAGCAGGAAGTCATGCATACAGAGACACATGCACAACGAGAGACACACATTCTCACACACTCACTCAAACACACACACACACACACACAGAGGTAGTAACGACTTACATTTACTCCGTTACATTCACTTGAGTAAGTTCATGAAAAAAATGTACTTTTAAAGTACCTGTTTGGGGCGATACTTTTTACTTTTACTTGAGTACATTTGTGAAGAAGAAACTGTACTTTTACTCCGCTACATTTGCAAAATAAGACTCGTTACTTAAAAAAATAATTAGTTTAACACATTAGATAACATGCCGCCAGTGGAGTTTCTGGTGACTTTTTTACCAATCAGATATGGCCATGCAGTCACATTTGAAACTGTGGCCCGCCACGGGCCCAAGCCCAAGCATTTCAAATCCTTGATCCACATAAGGACCCTGCTGTTAGCTAGGGTGAGCTATAAGCTAACAGCTAGCCTGGTTAATGACGCTAGAGTTCCACGCACATGCAAACAGCTCATCTCTACTGCTTTGACTGTTAAAACAGAAGGCAATACTGCGGGTTACAGGGTTTATTATGTGAAACAGCAGCTTGTTTAGTTTAAACAGTCTGCATTAAGCTGGGCAAACACTGCGATTTTTTTCAGTCGTGTTATTCAGCTCCTGCTCAAACTGTACAATTGAATTTCAGGGGTTAGAAGTTCATAGGTCACGATGCAGGGTCTCACACTATATTGTTCTAACAATATACTAACAATATACTTTTTATGTTTGTACAATATACTATCATGTAGGTACAATATACTTCTCACCTTTGAACTATATAATATCATGTT
>NW_024585082.1:3110-4975 GCF_018398535.1 Haplochromis burtoni
TATTTATTTATGAGTGACTTATGTATGTATGTATATATATGTATATATTGTACTATTCTTAGTGTATTGTCTGTCTTGTTGATGTTGGTTTATAATGGAGCACTGTAACAAAAAATAATTTCCCCCAGGGATCAATAAAGTATTCTGATTCTGATTCTGATTATCATGTTCGTACAATATAAATATTATATTGTACAAACATGATAATTATATTGCACAAACGTACAATTGAGATTAGAGGCTACATCGCAGCTCCAGTCACAGCTTTCATCACTATCTTTCTCGTCTTTTCCCAGAGTAACAGCCAAACGGTGCATAGAGGATCGATTGGCTACAACAGCTTAGCCTTGCACGCGTTCTTATATTAAACTTAATCTGGAATTCATTGCAAACTGTTTGTGCAGGATATGAATGACAAGATTTTGTTTTTCAACAGGAGATAGTAAAAAAACATCTCCAGTGCGATCAAATCTTATTGTCAAGCATCTGCAGATTGGCAATGTATACAGCACTATAATGACCAGACTTAATTCTTTTGAAAACCTTACATCTTTCCACATGTCTCGACTTCATCAGACATCACCTAGACACAGAGCTGGATGAGGCCAGCACAAACAGCAGCCTATTCGACGAAGATGATGGATCCATGGGGTCAGGAAAGCCAGGAGCAGGGGAGCTGGAGAGGTACCTTTCATGTCCATTCACTGGAGTTGTAGATCTATTGCATGGCGTTCCTCACATCAAGAAGCTGTTGATCAAAATCAATACAGCTCTTCCTGCATCTGAAGCTTGTGAAGGACTTCTCAGACATGCAGGACTCCTGTTCACTGCTAAACAGTCACAACTTCACAGCAAGAACCTAACCCTAACCCTTGGACAGACGACTCTTGAAGAGACATTTTTGAATTTCAATGTGACTTTTAACTGGATAAATATCGGATATATAAACGTCCCTCTGCAACAAACTGATTCCAGCTTCTACCTCATGATAGGAATGTTTTTGTGGCTCAAGATGACCTGATATCTTTCATGATGGATACATTTGACACATGTTTCACATATTATAGACCAACAAGTTATTCATAGCAGTTTAAATTTGGGGAGTCACTTTTGGGCACAGCAAATAAAACAGAGCTATTATTTACTTCTTTATTTAAGTGGCGTGTGTCACAGATGTGACCTAGTAAAGTTTACCTGGACATTAGTAACGTTCTTAACACTCTCATGGCGTGCTCTGAAGTCAGCGTCAGCTAAAGTAGTATACCAGCAAAAAACTATTTTCACGCTCAACTTCCATCATACAGATGATGCTCGTGGCAAAAGAGTAACGTTCAGAAGCCTTTTCATTATGAAATCTGTTTCTGTTCATAAGGAAGTCATATTCAAACTGATTAAACAGACATTTTTCAGTAGTTAGCTGCTATGCGCCGGTCTGTACTGGATCTGGATTCATCGACGTCCCTCCAACAGCGACACAGCGATCCTGCTCACCGATTGATGATAACGACCTACTGAGCCTGCTAGCAGGTGCAGGAGGGTCAATCTGAGCCACAGTTACGGGCTGATAACTGCTAATAAAGCCCATTGATGGACTGATAACATGAATATTAAATGGCAGCACCCTCCAAAATAAGAGCTTTTTAAATAAATAAATAAATAAATAAAAAAGAACGGAGGTCTTATTTTGAATAAATTTGCCCGACTTTGGCGCCTGAACAATTAGAAAAAGAAGTTTTAAAAGCACTTCATATCATCTGTGCTCATTAAACTGACATCAGGCAGTTCATTTTCTCACCAGCAGAGGACCACAAATCACCATCAATGAAGAGTTCAAGGGGATGTTAGTGACATCAGAGCTGTACATA
>NW_024585082.1:6694-8255 GCF_018398535.1 Haplochromis burtoni
TTACAATGGGCCCTCTGTGAAGGTGCCATAAACACGAGGCCCACTTGTAATAACATTCATGCATACAGCTAGTAACAAAGTGATATTACTATTACTAAAGTGATCAGTGAATCAGAAAAGAAATCTTCCACCACAAAAGAGGCACAGCAGAAGGTGGTGTGGTGCTTACAGCAAGAAGGTCTTGAGTTTTCACAATATAAATCTGAAAACAGTAACTTGATCTTCACAAATCCAGAATGCAAATTCATGACAAGGCACAGTTATTTCCCATCCCGGTCTCACTGATGGGGACGACCTGCTTTTGGAAGTGTTCCCAGTCAGGCTTGCAAAGCGGCAGCTCTGCTTGGAAGTGTTTCCAGAACCTAGAGGCCAAAAGAAGGTGATTAAATGGTAGACTAGTACAGTGACCATTTACATGTAGCCCAAGTTATTTTTCTTTTGTTATCATTTCCATATGTCCTCTAAACACATCACATGCAGGCAATCATAAAGTTACTCACAAAAGTAACCATTTCATTGTAGTGATAGTTAAACTGACAGCTATTAGGCTTGGAAATGGCAATTCATATCCTTTCCAAAACAGACAAATAAACACGCCATAAAAATAGGAGTGTATCTGTCTGTTTGCTTCCCCCCACACACAGTATGGAACAGCCGTTTCTGTCAGAGAACAGGAGTAAGTGTTGCCTATATAGGGCTGTTATATGGGCTTGTATCTGTAACCTGACCTCAAGACAAAAAATTGTAACTTGTGTAAATATTTTTTTTACATACACAAATATTTTTTTACACACACACCCACAAATTCTCATCTATAGATCCACAAACATAAACTTTTCAGATATTTTGGTTTACAAGGTAACAACTGACAGCTACGCATTCTGATTTACAAGTACAAAATATTTATGACCACAATTTGAGCCCGTACTGTTATTTTAGCAAAAAGTATGTTTGTATCTCACTTCAGGTCTGTATGTATTTTTATCTGTGTGGATCTGTCTGTGTAATCAGATGTGTCAATGTGCAACTGAATCTGTAAGTGTTTAGAAATATGTATCAATGACAGTCTTAAAGCTTTGCTCAAAGCACTGCTAATGCTGGTAAATAATTTACTTACCCAGCATTTGAATTGGCTGTCCTTTTACATGTGACCTTGGCTGTATTTTTGCTGAGTCAGATCCTCAAAAGTGTATGCAGAGTTGTGTGTAAGATAACGGTTCATCCACCCTGAGCTCAGGGGTCAGCTTTCTTTCAGGCTCAGTACAAACCACCAGCATTACTCAGTCTGCAAGTGTGACATTAGTTGACTGGTAGTGATGCTTGTGCCAATGCAATGTATTTACTATATGTAAACTTAATTCAGTATACATCTGTATGTATTATAAGAAAAGTTTCAAAAAGTAAACTTTATGAGAATTTGAACTACTTTGACTGATATAAGAGGTTTGTTTTAGGTGAATCATGAGTGGAGTAGTCACAGGTGTTCCTAGTTATGGATAAAATGTATTTTTTTTCTTACAATAATAGCTGCTTTTGATGGGTACTGAAAAAATCGAAAGAA
>NW_024585082.1:8945-10336 GCF_018398535.1 Haplochromis burtoni
AAACTGAGGTTATTTTACTCGGCCCTGAAAAGCTTAGAAATATGGTATCTAACCAGATTCTTACTCTGGATGGCATTACCTTGGCCTCCAGTAACACTGTGAGGAACTTCGGAGTAATTTTTGACAAAGACATACCCATTAAACAAATATTTAAGACTGCTGTCTTCCATTTGCACAACATCTCAAAAATTAGAAATATCCACTCTCAGAGTGATGCTAAAAGACCAGTTAGACTACTGCATTTCTTTGTTATCAGGATGTCCTAAAAACTCCCTGAAAACCCAGCAATACACCCACTGCATTTAAAGTCAATCGGATGAGGAGTTGTCAATGAGCAAAGAACAGAAAAACAGATTTACAGAACATGAAAGAATTCTCAAACATATCAGATAAAATGTCTGTACTTGTGGTGGTAGATGTCTGGGTCTCGGCTGATGCGGTTCTGAAAGCCAATGTACAGGTCATCCCATAGACAGCCATGAAGCACCACATACCTCATCACTGCAATCCTGTTTTTAATCTAAAAGGAAACCAAGAAGGGTCACTGCTCTGTGCAAGCAAATATGTTCTTGAAATTTTGCAAATTCCTCAAACAACAAGTCTTTTACATCTTGTACAAGCACTTAATACATAACCCTTTAAGATCTAAAAGAGGACCAAGTTTGCCAGACCTTATATTATATTTTACATGCTGTAGTGCCATTTTTAGGAGCATTTCAAGTTGCAATACATCAATACAACCATTATAGCCCAATGTTTAATAATATGTATGCATTAAGTGCATAGTAATTACATAAACTGCAAAAAAGTGCAACAAACTACAAAATTTAACATATATTTCTAGTTAGAGAAATTTAAGACGCTTATCCCTCAAAACTGTAAATACAAAAGAGTTGCCCAAAATAGTTTCCCTCCACAGGAAATTTATTTTGAGTGTCTTCATAGTTTAATTTTTGAAATGCACCAATTTTTATATACTGCAGGAAAAACGAAAATAAATATTACAATGCAAATTTGCAAAAAAGAAGCATATGCATCAAAATAAACTATATCCAGCAGTGCAATTTGAGTTCTAAGCATCAAAGAAACGATACAGAAAGTCATAAAGTCAAACATGACTTTTAAAAAACACCAGTACAGGTTTATAAGGCCCTGAAGGTAATTTCCGCGAAAATGACATCACTTCCGATTTCGGGCAAGTAATGGCGGACATGCAATAGCTCGTGCTGATGTCTATTCCAACGTAGGAAGTGTTATCAACAGCTGATCGGATTGGCAAAGTGTGTTTCTGGAATATTGTGTTTTTGTTGCTGCAAGTGCTTTTTATGCAGTTTTTGCAAATCTATATGTGGAAGGAAACCGTGACCTAGGACAAGCTGATGGCATAAGAT
>NW_024585083.1:0-10331 GCF_018398535.1 Haplochromis burtoni
GTCTGATAAGGGAACCTTTCCTCCATTCACTGTGCAGAATCCTCTTTTTTTTTTTTTTTACAAGGAAACGCACTCAAATAATTCTATAACTTCTCTGCAATCAGGAGGACGCTCACTCCTTCATTTATTACTACGTTTCTGGTTTGATCAACGTGCCTGTTTTGTTAAACTTAAAGGGGGAAGTGGCCGCCCCCCAAATGTTAACTACGCACTTTCTTAACCTGAAAAAGAGAAAGGAAAAGAGACTTCAAAGCCACTCACACCGCCTGCAGCCAGCGGCACTTAGATCACTTCAGACGGTTTCTTACGTCACTGTTTTCAACTTTAACTCGTGGATCACAGCTGATCCGGATATGGAGCGGCGGAGCTCCCCTCAGACGCTACTAGTCGTTCTCTGATTCGGCAACGCGTAATCTACCCTGTCTATTGATACTGAATTTCAAACTCATTAAATGCACGCTCGCAGAAGGAAGAAAATGCCCTCTCTGCCTTCTGTACATTACCAAGCACCTAAATATAAGGAAACACCGGAACAAAAAACTAGGTAAGTCTGACCGTCTTATTTCTGCAGCCACTGTAAAACCATAAGGTGTTTCTTCCGTTTCACCACAACATATACATTTCATGTAAAGAACATCCCCTGTACGTGAATATTCAATTTGGCACGATCCCGAAATGAGCATGCCTTTCTCTAGAGGGAAGTGGCCTTTTTACTGAGGATCGGTCTACAAGTTGCATGAAGTATAAAAGCTCTGTGCTTGGTTTTAGAGCAAGAGTTGCAGCTGGTGTGGTGTGTTTATTTTGTAGCGCTGATAATTGTGGCTGTTTTGAGAATTTATGAAGCAAATGCTGTTCTGACCCAGTGCTGGTTATATCAAGCAGGGTACGAAAAGAGGAAGTGACTGCTCGGGCTGCCACAGCGCTTCTGACGGAAGGAGGAAGTGACTGTTCTGTGGCTGCAGGACATCTGATAAAGAAATAGGGAAGTCGCCTCAAGGAGCTTGCAAGGAGGAGTCATATAGCAGCCATTTTGGGGAAATCTCAGAGGAACCAAAATGAAGAGCTCAACTATGACATCTAGTGAACCAAGGCTATATAAGCCACTAAATGATCAGCTGGAGGAGCTGAGCAAAGCCATCCACATGTCTTGTTCAAGAACAACTAAAGCAGCAGATAAAGAATTTCTGTATCTCCACATTCCTGGTGACCCCATCGCTTAAGACCCTTAATGAACCGAACATCAACTCAAAATAAGCACAGATATGCAATGTGTATATAATATTTCTAACCGTACTTGTAATAAAAGTTAACATAATGGAAGGATCCTCAATGGACATCTTCAATAAACAGCTGTAATGCAGTATCAATACTGTGAGAAATATTATTAGATGAAATAATGCTGTAAAGAATGTTATTAATGCAATTATAATGATGCAGATTATATGGCAGCAATAAAAGAATTTCTGTATCTCCACCAAGCCTTAGAAATTTGTACAGTGATTTCTGTGTAACCTGTGTAACATACGCATGCTTTAATCCACACACAAATACCAAGCAATCTGACCACACATAAAAGCATTTTACAATGTGTACATCCAAACCTGAATAAACACTGATCATTTACGCACAATTTATCAAGTTCAGCTTCACGAATATGACCATTTTGACTTTAAAAAACTTTTCTGTATGTACAAATGTCTAAAACTACACATAACATGTCTCTCACTCACCCACAAAAGCTTAAATATGCCTGATACTCACAGATCACGTGGCATGCTCACGAGAGGTCTTAAGGCACATTTCAGGCTGCCAGCAAGTCTCAGCATGAAAAAAATGTGTACAAGTCACTGCCTGTGAATCATGTTGTATGTCCAATAATAGAACACCACTTAGGTTCAGACAGGCTGTTAAAAACACACTTTTAAATTCATACTATATTAAAGGGCCAAAATATTTAAAAACCACAATTCAAAAATCTTATTAACACAAAACAATTGTTTTGTGAACCACATGTTTTAGGGCACAGGGCTAAAAAGGAGTATAAAAATCATACTCAGGTTTTACTCATTTGCTTTGTATTGCTTATGTTATTGAAAGTACTCAAATTGTTTGTGAGATCAAGGGGGAAAACAGAGATATTGTTCTCTATAGATGTGTTTGCAATAATGTATTTTTTTCTCTTTTTATCATCATTTGTAAAAAAGGAAAACAATGATGAAGATTTAGTACATGACCTCCATCGGCACCATGTTCTACCTGCTGGGGTGACTGTCAGGAGATTGTCACAGCAGGTAAAAGTCAGCTTTATGCTTTTTATTGCTACAGCACAAAGACACAATATGATTTGAGGTCTGTAAATGAAACCAAATAATAATATTATTAATATTACTATTATTATCCTCACCTTTTCTTGTTGTCATGTGAAGACAATAATGTTGAATGCCAGCAGTGAGTTAGTGTCTCTGCATTTGGACACTCATGCGGGTGAATGTGAGAAACTGAGCAAGAGGCAACAGACATGAAGAGCTCGGAGCCCAACAAACTCAAACCAGAGGAAGAAAGAGCCAGCCAGGCCCCTGAAGACATGATGGATGAAAGCAAAGGTCACACACACACACACACACACACACACACACACACACACACACACACACACACACACACACACACAGTAAATGTTAACACCAATTACAAAACCATATGGCATACTGGTTAAGTTGTAAATAACAACACAAATGCAATAACTTTTAAATCTCACATCCTCAGTGACAGATCTGGAGAGCTTATTGGAAGAACTGGGCTTGAAGCAGAACTACAGAGAGAAGCTATCACTCAGCAGAATACTAGAGATTGATATGAAGACCATCACTGATGAACCTGCCAGCTGTAAATCTGACCTTCCATGGTATTTTCTAAAGAAAATAATGATGTTTAATGTCACTGCTAGGAATGTGAAATGCACATTAGAGTGTGAGTCAAACAGTGATGATGAAACAGGGAGTGCACACTTAGATCTTGATGATATGATCAACCATTCAAACACAGATAACATGGTGAACCCCCTCGACGTAATCACTGCTCTCTTTCTGTGTTCTGATGGTTTTCTACAGCAGGAAATGGCACTAAAAATGTCCATGTGTCAGTTCTCTGTCCCTCTGCTGCTTCCTAATTGTGACACAGAACAGTGCACACTCATGCTGTGGGCCATGAGAGACATTGTTAAAAAATACAGACCTCAGTCTCTTTCACAGTCAAAGGGCTTCATTGAAGAAAGAATTGTTCTCTCTGAACTTCCAATGGTCTCTTTTGTCAGACTGGGTGAGTGCTCCTTGTCCAAGTCCAAGTTTCTCAATGAGTTTCTGAGCAATGATCAGCAGTACCACAATACCTTTGTTCACCACAACATGGAGTGTGGTGACAGTTCAAGAAGAATTTCCAACGGACTGACTGAAATTACTTGGTATCTTCCTGGTGGAAACACAAACATTGATATTTTCAGTCAGCCAGTGGCTGTAGCTAACCTTCGTGGGGACATTGCTTCATTTGAAACACAATACTCCTTTTTGTGTCAGACATCTGCAGCAGTTTTTGTTTTCTTTGATCATTTGGATTCTGAGTCTGAGTCTGTGATCAGTCTACTTAAAAGCCAAAACCACAAAGCACAGATCTTCTTGGTTGGTAACTATGAGAGCAAGCGCTTCAATTTAGAAGCTGTGAAAAAAGTAGCAAACAGTTTGGGCTTCACTAAAGGCAATGTCATGATTAAAACAAAGCAGAAAAATGATGCAGACTTTGTAAAAGATTTGAGGAAAACAGTTAGAAATATGGTTGAGAAATCAGAGCTGAAGATGAAAATAGAGGAGATGGTGGATGTTGCCCATGAACTGGGAATCCTGGTTGACGAAGACTCTCCAGAGTGCCAGACTGCAAAGGAAAATGCAAAAACCATCACTGCAGAAATTCAAGACATCCATAAATACAAAGAATATCAGTTTCGCCGACAAGGCCAAATATGGAAAACACTGACCTCGTTACAGAAGGAAGAGTTGCGACTTCGAAATCTTGGGTCTAAAAATATAGAAGATTACAAAAGTGATCTTCAGAAACATAAAGAGGAACTGCGGCAAAAGCAAAACTCTTATGAGATATCAACAGCTATGACAAACTTCATCACTGGGATATCAAGCCCAGGAACAGAGAGGTTTTATTTCCTGAAATGGATGCGAATGAACCTCGATAATGTGTCTCGTATAAAACTGTCTGAACTCAGGGAGAAATATAAAGAAAAATGCAAGAACTCTGAGAACAAAGAGGAGATCAAAGAAATTGACAAAGAAATTTCCAGCAGCTCACTGGGGACTGAACACTTCTTCCGTGAAATGGGTCAGATCTATGAAGCTTCACTGTCTCTCCCCAAAACAGACCCATCACATCAGCAATTGCAGCATCTGCCCAAACTGTGTGCAGAGTTGTTGCTTGATGGATTTCCTCTTGAGCTCGTAGATGGAGATGCATCCAACATCCCTCTCAGATGGGTGAGTGATGTTCTCTCTCAGCTCAGTGACCTGGTGTCTACAAACAGAAAGATACGAGTAGTCACAGTTCTTGGAGTTCAGAGCACAGGAAAGTCCACTCTCCTTAACACCATGTTTGGAGTGCAGTTTGCAGTCAGCAGTGGTCGATGTACTCGAGGTGCCTTCATGTTGCTCATCAAAATCAATGAAGACATGAAAAACGTCCTAAACTGTGACTTCATGGTGATCATTGACACTGAGGGCTTAAAGTCACTAGATCTTGCACAACTGGACAACAGCTATGAGCATGACAATGAACTTGCTACACTTGTTGTGGGGCTGAGTGATACCACCATTGTCAACATTGCAATGGAGAATTTAACAGAAATGAAAGATATCCTGCAAATAGTTGTGCACGCTTTTCTCAGGATGAAGGAGGTGGGCAAAAAGCCTAAATGTCAGTTTGTTCACCAGAATGTGTCGGATGTTTCAGCCCATGAAAACAACTTACGAGACAGGAAACTGCTCCTGGATCAGTTAAATGAGATGACTCAGGCAGCAGCCAAAATGGAAAAGAAAGAGGAGAACAAGAGCTTCACTGATGTGATGGAGTACAGTCCAGACACTGGGAACTGGTACATTCCTGGACTGTGGAATGGAAACCCACCAATGGCACCAGTTAATGCAGGATACAGTGAGGCTGTATATGAGCTCAAGAAAAACATCATCCAACTACTGAGAAACTGTAAATCATCTGCTAATAATATCATGGAGTTTAAAGAGTGGGTGAAAAGTCTGTGGAATGCAGTAAAGCATGAAAACTTCATCTTCAGCTTCAGAAACAGCCTCGTAGCTGATGCATACATGAAGCTCTGCACAGAGTTCAAAAAATGGGAGTGGGAGTTCAGAAAAGAAATGTACACCTGGGTAACAAATGCAGAAACAAAAATTTCAAATGTTGGTACCATTGGAGCAAAATCTGAAACATCTGACATGAGAGAATTTCTCGAATCTTTGAAAAGGGAAGCCTCCACAGTGCTGTCTACATGGGAGACAAAGATTCTAGACAATCTGACACAGTATTTTGAGCAAACAGAGGGTCACGTGTCTCTAGTTGAAGGATACAAAGAGGAATTCTTAAACAGTGTAGTAGTCCTTAATCGTGAAATAAAAAATGGTGTAAAGTATCAGCTTGAAGCAGCAGCAGAAATCAGACAAGGAATGAAAGAAATTGATAAAATCAAAGACAGTAATAGAAAAGAAGTTGAAAAAGCAGTGCGTGCATTAATTGATAAATGTCGAAAGAAAGAAGTCCAAATGACAGACGAAGAGTTGGACAAAGAATTTGAGAGGATGTGGAGTGAAACTTTAGAAAAACTGTCTTTCTCTGAACAAAAACCAAAAAATGTCACAGACAGTGTGTCCTGCTGTCTGAGAGAAAATCTAACACACAGGGGGAGCCATGCAAATGAGTTATTAAGTGAAATGAGTCTGCAAGATTGTGGAAAAGAGTCTTTTAAATATACAGCTGAAGGACGGTTCAAGAAACTTAAACACGGAGCAAAGAAGGTTTTTACTGGTCAGGATCACATAATGGCTGCACAACATCTGGCTGACAGGATCATAGATATTTGCACAGACTTTGTGACTGAACAAGTGAAAAGAAAAAATAATTACCATGACAATTCCATCCATGAGATCCTCCACATGATTGATGAGAAGCTGCAAAATAATCAAGATGTTAAGATAAACACTGAGTTTGAAGTTTCTCTAAAACAGCACATCTGTGGATTTGCAGCCAGAGTGTTTCAGGAAATGCACGAAGATTTCTTAGAAGAAAATGATCCGTACAGATGTCTGATTAAAAACAAGGAAAAGTTTCATGATGATTTCAAAGATGTGTTCAATGAACGAGACCAGTGTCAGAAGAAGGCAGAAGAATTCACAAATCGATGTTTGAAACCTGCTGTTGAAGACTTTGTTAATCGCTCCCTGGGTCCTGATATCATTGATGAAATGAGGAAACTCAAGCATTTCAGCAACCAAATGTCCTTCCAGTATTCAATTTTACTGGATTTGCTTTCCAAGGAGGATTTTCAAAACTATCTGAGCTATATTTGCTCATATGAGAAGTATGTAAAGATATGGATACTCAAACAAATAAATAAGCACTTCTTAACTGAATCATCAGTTTTTAAGTTTGAGGACCTACATCTGCAGTCATGTATTGACAGCATAAATTCTGCCATCATCAAGGCCAAAACCAGAGAGAGTGATGATTTGAAGGCTTTTGTTGAAGATATCTGCAAAGAACTTGGAGATAAACTGGTCATTTCCCAGGATGCTCTTAGTGCTTTCATGATACTGAACAACGCTGACAAGGAACAGTTTGCTGACTGTCTCACGGCATCTGTGAATTACATGACAGAAAGTCTTAGAAAAAAGTTTAAAGAATCTCCCTTTTTAATGAAACTACAACATCTGCATGTGAATCCACTAAATGAGCTTTTCAAACAGTTGATTGGTTGTGGCAAACAGTGTCCATTCTGCAAAGCTCCTTGTGATGCAGGAGGAAAAGCCCATACTGAGCACTTTGTTTCACTGCATAGGCCGCAGGGTCTGGGCAGATACAAGTATGAGAGGACAGAGAAACTTGTTATTGAAATATGCTCATCCGATGTGATCAGTGACAAAAAATTTCGTTGCTGTGATACAAACAATAAATGGCACCCTTATAAGAAATACAAGAAAATATATAAAGAATGGAATATTCAGCCAGATAAGAGTCTCGAAGCATCAGACTACTGGAAATATGTAATGACAAAATACAACAACGACTTTGCCGAAGAATATAAAGCAAAACCTTGTTTCATCCCAGAATCTTGGCGTAACATCAACAAAGATAAGGCAGAAAAAAGTCTTAAAGAATCATATAACATCAAGTAACTACTCATAATCCTCCTCATGTCATTATTGTGTACAGAAGAACACATGTTGTGTTTGCGATACTGAAGAAAATGTCTCAATATTTTAAGAGACAAAAGTAAAAAACTAAAATTAAATTTAATGAACCATAATCTGATTTCAAATTTAACAAATGTTTTTTTGTTGTTGTTGTTGTTTTCATCTTGATAATCCATATAAGACGTTGTAACAAACCCTAAGAAAATGCATACCATCACTATCTAGAGATTTCTTTTTTATTATTAAATTATTATCTGTTCATTTTACTGCTTGTTTGATATATTTACATTTTTGTTATGGTTGTTTCAGTTTTCTCCTTTTTTAAATAAGAAAGTTATATATAATTTGTTTCTTTGAGGAACCTGGTGCCAAAATCTTTACACTTTCAATGTTTTAAAAGATCCTCTGAATATAAACATTTGCATTAGAATATGTGATTTTCTTACTTAAAATTTAGAATTTTGTTTTCTTTCATATTTGATCTATCAGACAGTTTCTAAAAGACTCAGAGAATCATGCATTTGATATCATTTTATATCTGGTGTGATCCATAGTCAATCATTTAATCGGTTAAACAAGCCTCAGTTATAACAAATAGCAAACTGTCGATCAACCTGTGTGTTATCTACAAAAGAATAGTCTGTTTAACAATCCACCACACAACCAATGTTCTCCCTGTGGTTATCACAAAGCACTTCGCACATGGTTGAATCAAAACAGTCCTTCACACCCTCTTCAGTCTCCTCAGAACATCTTTTCACAGTATGGGTGACTGCTTGTTCCCTGTGTACTAAAGCTTAATATACAGAGAGGTGGTACAACAGGTTGTGATTTGATTTTCCCAAAGGAGGAAGTGAATACATGCCTATATGCCTCTTTTGTGTTAGCATTCAGTATGTCCAGTGTTTTATTGTCTCTTGTGGGTTGTGTAAGTCTCCACTGAGACTTGTGTTCTGTAAATTGTAATGACAACAGATCAATAAATGTGGAAAAACAATGAAATCGTGTATTTTTCTTGACCTCTCATTCTTTTCATTATCTTTTTTTAAAATAAATTAATTCCTCATTAAATAAGGAAAACTATTTTAAAACATACTTCCTGTTTTCTAGCAAATGTGTAAGGGAGTGGGGTAAAGTGTGTCTTCATGGCTTATGGTTTGAGCTTTTGAAAATGGATATAGTCAATGTGAATGTCCCTGCAACAGACTTACATGTCTTTAGTCTTAAAGGAAGCAAATGATTTTGAAGTTATAATATTCTCTGTTATTGTATTGTTTTACCAGAGTGGATCACTTGAGATCAAATTGGGCTGCATGTGGCCCATGACCCCGGTCAAAATGAATCTCAAAGGTGTGTCATTTCAGTGATGTGCCAAGTTTGGGGCAAAACTGCTGCTTATCCTGATTTCTGATTTAGGCCTTTTCACATCAGGTGTGTGAAACATGTGAATATTCTCTGTGTTAAAAATATTTTTAATATAGCTTATGAAAAATGGATAAAACCATGAAATCGTCTCTGCTGCTGCCTTCTTGTGAGAATTTAATGAACCAGGCTCTCAGTTTTTTCTTTTTCTTTTCCTCTTCCTTTTCTTTTCTTCTTTCTTTTTCTTGTTTAGAAACATCAGGACCAGCTCCTTGTGGCTTGATGTTGACTTTTTTCACAGTGTGTTTTTGAGGCAAGGCAAGGCAAGGCAAGTTTATTTGTATAGCACAATTCAACAACAAGGTGATTCAAAGTGCTTTACAGAGACATTAGAAACAAGAACAAATAAAAAGCATGATTTAAAATTGATTAAAACAAGCAAATAAACTAACTAACTAATTAACAAACAAACAAACAAACAAACAACAGTATATAAAATCAAAACAGATAAAATCAGAACAGTAGATAAAATCAGTAGTTAAATGTAAGTATGTAAGAGGAAATGTAAGAGGAAAATTTTCCTGCAAAAAAGTCAAGTGTTCAGTGTTCATTTATAGGCTACACAGTAAGTTCAGATGCAGATTTTTGCAACGCACTCAGTGTGTAATGGCCTTTAGGTTTTCAAAAGTTGATTCTACAATAATACCAGAACAATGACCGACTTAAAACCTACTTAAAAATGAAAACGTGTAAATACTAACAAACACCATCTTTGGCCAGGGCTGGACTGGGACAAAAAAATCAGCCCGGGCATTTTGACTAGAGACCGGCCCACCAGGTATTATAGGAAAAATCATAAAGCCTTTGAATGAAAACAAACGCTGTTGTCACAGTGATGTACACTGTGTTGTTGGTATATATGTGTCAATCTAATAAACTTAAACCTACACCATCCTCCCTATTCTGATATTCTAAACAGTACCCGAAAGTAGACTGCTTGGTCGACTTAACCTCCTGAACTATCTACAACACATGGTGAAAACCTGAAATTAAGACAGAGAAGACTAGAGGTGAGACATGATCATTACTGACTACTGATGACAGATTTAGATATATTTTCAAAAACCATTCATTTGCCACATCAATAAACAGCATGGCAGGTCAAAATATTTTTTCTAACATGGCAACCTTGAAAGGAGAGAAAGAATAAAACTTAATGGACTTTTTGATGGCATTTTATACACAGTACTGGTACAGTATCTAGAAAATGTGGGAAAATACTGGCATCATGTACAGTACTTTCTTCTGAAGAAATTATGTTGGGACCCTAAAAAAATTACTATGTACAATAATGGATTTCTATACATTTTACATCAGATGAAAACATTTGTTGTAAGATTCAGATAATTATTTGTTAAAAGCGAAACATTTTAACTGAGAATAAGAAAGAAAAGTATTTCTTTGTGCCCCCCTCTCCCTGTTAATGCCCTA
>NW_024585084.1:0-1630 GCF_018398535.1 Haplochromis burtoni
AGAGAATGAATTTTAAGTAGATGAATGAATTTTAAAGGCCTTCCTGAGAATAAGGTGTTCATCTTTTATTTCATTTGATTTTCCTGTATCTTATTACATCACTTAATTCCTGAAAACATTTCTCTGTTATTCTTAAAATACATAAACATCCACTACATAATTATTTGTAAGAAAAAATGCTCTTTAATGATTCGTCAAACAGGAGTCAGCGCATTACTGAATGTCTGGGATTTGCCCATCATACCTAAACATAACTTGTGTGACCTTTTAATAAGCTGCTTCTTGTGGTAGGAACGCATTTCTAAAGCGTGACAATACGTTAGTGGAACAGTAATGATCTGTGTGTTTGTTTTCTCACGTCAGTGGATGGCTGCTGTTTCCTGTTGCGACACAAACCCTGAAATATCCACCAGACACACACATATGCATAAAAATCCTCAGATGTTTAATTGGAGGAGTCAACATTCCCTGATATAACAGCAAATGTCTTGTGTGAAATGATACAAGTTGGAATTTGATCATTAAATTGATTTGGAGTCTTTACACTGTATGGAGTGCCTGTAGTTCATCAGCCTTTTTTCTTAGAGGAACAGAAGGATGAACAGCAGTATAGGCAGCTGTTGGAGTGATTTTGATAAAAGTTGTCATCGTTGTGCTTAAAATTGTAAACCTTGTCCTGAACTGCATGTTCAGATATTTTTCTGTTCATCCCCTACATGTAGGATGGTGGGAGAGGCTATAGCTGGTTTCCTTATTTTGTAAGGAATGTCTGTGAAGGTTCTCAGTCATCCAGGTCATCGTAGTCTAAGGAGCTTGGAGCAACTTAAAGAAGTCCAGACGCCTTTCTTTCCAAGCTCCTTAGACTTTTGTAAGGATAGTCACTTCCTACCCTTTATGGGCTCACCTGTGCTTGTATATGGTGGACTATTTAAGGGGTTAAGCCCTATGGGGCTTTGGAGTTGATGTCACGCCGCAGTGCATTGTGGGAGTGCGGCACCAGTTTAGCAGGCTACGAATCGCCTGGATCGGTACAAGATTTGGCTTTTTTTAAGGCTCCATGTTGTGAATTCGCCGTCATTCAAACAAAGGTAAGTCAGCTCGAGTACTGCGAGTAAAATGCGTTTGATTCCCCCCAAACATTCAGATTAGTGCAGCATAAATTCATTCATGAGGGGAAACTACAGTCAGAACATGTGGAGGCTGTTAGAGGGAAAACATAGTGAGTTCAGTGCATTTATGTGACATTGTCCTGAAGGATTTAGTCATTCTCTATGGTTAAAGAAATTGCACTAATTAATTCATATTTATTATAAATAATCCTAATTATACATCTTGCTTCCGTGTTTGTGTCCTGTGTAAGTAAAAATATATTCTATTTTGGTTTTATACATCGATTAATGACCTGCAGAATCTCCTTATCATATTAAGTGATTCATAAAAGTCGAACTTTATGCTTTCTCCCTCTTGAAAGCGATGACATCCTTGCATTACATACTTTAGGTTCATTTTTTGCTGGCAGATTAAAAAAAACAAACAGGCAGATTTAGAATACAACATGCAGCGTTGTATAGATGGACACATAAAAAGATAAAAAAATCACATGTAAACACTTTGTTACATTTATGATAAA
>NW_024585084.1:2955-10330 GCF_018398535.1 Haplochromis burtoni
CCTCACGTTGCTTCCAGGTGGGGAAAGAATAAAAACAGAGCCCATTTTCCAGCTTATTCCCTTCCCGATCGTGCGATCTAACGACCAACAACACAGCAAGGACGAACCATTGCTGGTGCTTTCGGTCCTTTAGCCCTTTGTTTGGCCTGCTGAAATGGCGCCTCAGCGGCCACACCCCCTCCCGTGACATCACATTCCAAAGCCCTATACGGGGTGAGGGGAGATGACCCTTTTTTATGACTAGGGATGTTGTTAAAACACTCTTTAACCAGGTAGAAAGTCAGGTATACAAACACACATACATACACAAACAACTCAAAGCATTTTCCACATTCTCGAGGTGGTGGAGTCTTCCCTGAGGAATGCCACATATCCATCAAACAAGAGACAACACGTCACTACTGATTATTGAGGATGCACCTTAGGCAACTACGTCACAACAAATCTTATCCTGACTCACAAACATCACAACACACGTATGTACCATGTGTTCTAAAACAAGCCTCAAATCTTCAGCTGAAGCATCGACAACATGAATAAAAACACTCTTGTACCGGGTGGAGTCCTGTACTGATGTGTCCAAAAGTTTCCTCTTACAAGATGCTGCTGCCATACTCTCATCTTTTAAGATGTCAAAGTGTAATTGCATGATTGAGTCTTATTGATAGGTTTGTGTCGCACAGGCCTATTGCTGGAATGCCAAGACAATTCTACCACAACGGCAAAAGCAAGACGCAAGTCACCAGAGCTCTTTGTGTTGCTCGTGCACGAGGGAGAGAACTGTGACGAGCGCCGTTCCTTCCGCTCGAACCCCAGTCACTCTCCGTTAGCTCCCCCGTAGCACTGCTCTTTATTGAGGTTGCATGAATATGCATAGGTTCAGGTTAACATATGACATCATACACAAGAGTACCTTGTCTGTGTGTAGTGTAGGTATGTGTGTGCGTGTGTGTGTGTGAGGTCAAGATGTGACCCTGTGAAGTATCCCCAAAGCTGGTGCTAGGAGCCCAGCGGTCCACCTAAACAAAGGGCTCCTATACTAAAACAGATACAGAGTAGGTGTCCCCCTATACCAGGGGTCCGCAATCGTAGTCCTTGAGGGCCGGTGTCCCTGCAGGTTTTAGATGTGTCCTTGATCCATCACAGCTGATTTAAATGGATAAATGACCTGCTCAACATGTCTTGAAGTTCTCCAGAGGCCTGGTAATGAACCAATCATGTGATGGAGGTGCGTTGACCCAGGGTGAGATCTAAAACCTGCAGGGACACCGGCCCTTGTGAACTGGGATTGGGGACCCCTGCCTTGTACCATAAATCATTAAGAGAAGGTACGACCTCTCTCATGACATTAGGATTTGTGTGTATATGCCAGAACACTCTGGAAGGCGCACAGAGTCTTTTCAGACTACTAAGGATCAGACATCCTATTAATATCAATCAATTATATATATTTCTAAGCATAAATGACAATCCAACAATATAAACCTAACACTTGGGTTGCACCTTATTAGCCCCAGCAATAAGTTTCACCTAAATCCTCCTGGAGCCCTAAAGTCAACAAGAAGCCAGCCATGGTAGCATGTTTGTACTAATGAACTCTTCCTAGAGATTTGATTGTATCAGTGTGATCCTTGGTGAGTTCAATCTAAAGACCTTGTTGATCATTGATTGGAAAAACTTTAATCTTATTGAAAAGGGCCTTCTATTTTTTACCACATGAAGCAAAACTGACATACAATAAAAATTCAATAAAGATTCACATCATCCAATTTACATGCTTGATAAATGAGACTGTCTCTGGACATCTGTTTGTCAGTATTAGCCCATTACATGAAATAAGCAGTAGGTGATAAACATCATCAGATTTATATCAAGAACACACGTCACAAACTACAACAGCCTTTATCTTTCTATAAACACTGAATGGAGGCTGGAGTGGATACTAATCATCATTGTGCTTTTACTTAACAAACTGTGAGTCACCTGAACATAAAACATGTTCAATAATTAATAATAATCAATAATTATGTAGTTTTAGGTAAGCTAGAAGAAAGAAGGGTGGAACTTCAATACTGTCCTGGATGCATGCCGACTATAGTTTATGGCCAAATATTGTGTCTATTTAATGCCAGTTTAGGTTCATTCTTGAATAAATTATTGTGCTTTTGAGTTTCTAAAAACTTTATCCTGGAAGGTTTAACTCGCTCAGATCTGTTATTTGAATTGTTTTTTTCATTGTATGCCATGCTGTTCATTATCGTGGTGTGTGAATTAATTCAGATTCCTAAAATGATTTTTTATGCATTCATGAATCTCATGTTTTTGTGTGAGTGCTTTGATAAAGTAGAAGATGCATCTTAAATGGTTTAAATTGCAAAGAAAGACTCTGAGAATATTAAGTGAAGACAATAACCTGCAGTGTGACCAGGAAGGCAGTGCGGAAGAGCTGTCTTCTTAATTGTCTTCTCAATGCCTAATTTGTAATTATTTTTCTGACAGTAAACATCATGGAAAGCACCGTGATAAACAACTTTAATTCCTTGGAGTTATAAACAGGAAATAATGAAGTCAGAACAAAAGAGCTCAGTGAATGAAGAGTCACCACCCAAAACTGAAGAACATTTCTGTGCATTGGGTGTGTTGCTGTTTAAATGCATCATCAGACATGCAATGGACTGTAATAAACTGTGCTGTCAGTCAGCTTGTTGGTATTTAGCAGGAGAATAAAGAAAGATCCCACATGTTTTTGTTAATTAAACATGTTCCTGGTTCTGATCACTGACACCAGCAGCTGCTGCACACATGAATCACCTCTGTGCAATATTTAGCAAAGACTTCCTGCAAAACATTTCCTGTAAAAGTAACTTATGTTGACTGAACCTTACCTGTCAAACTGGTGATGGTGCAGTTTGTTGACCCACACTGCAGTGAAAGGCATTGTTACTGCTGTTATTACTGCCCAGGTCCATCAGTGTTTCCACTCACCATCCGTCAGATGCTTCTACAACTTGGTTCAACTTTACCTGGGGTAAACATGTAATTGATTGGACATGATTTGGAAAGACACACAACTGTCTGTACGAGGTTTCATAGTTCCCAGTGCATGTCACAGCACAAACTAAGCTTTAAATTATCGTTAGACCCCTGAGTCAGAGTAGTAGCAAAGCACAGATCTGGGGAAGGATACAAAAACATTTCTGCAGCATTGACGCAGCACAGTGCTTCCATCATCTGTAAAGGTGACCTGCAGGTTAGCATCTGTATGTGAGTAAGACCCTGACACTCTGACAGAACCCCAACATTGCTCAGTGGAGAGAGGAGAACTTTCTAGAACCGCGGTCGGGAACCTTTTTGGCTGAGAGAGCCATGAACGCCACGTATTTTAAAATGTAATGCCGTGAGAGCCATACAATATGTTTAAAATGAAATAAAAGTAAATTTATGCATTTTATGTAGCACGAACGCTTTTAAAGGACAGTAAGTCTCTGAATTCCTTTCAATAATGGTGTTTTGCTGTTGCTAACCAGTGATAAATAAAGCACTTCTTACCATTAATGCAATTTCTGGAGCTACATGGTTTTGCTGATGGCTTTGTAGTCTGGTTGATATGTGGTGAGGTTAAGCTTCATGCAGGCATTGAGACTTCACTCCATTGAACGGGATCGTAGGTCAGTCTTAATGTTCTTTAGATGTGAGAAAGACTGTTCACATTGTCAGTACAGCACTTCTCACACGCTGAGTGTGTGGTTTGTGACGGGAAGCGCGTACCAAGTTTTGACAATCAGCAGGTCCGTGGGATTTTTCATTTTCCCTCATTTGTGTTAGTTCGCCAACTCTGCTTGCTGTCGAGCAAGTTTTTTCAAATCTTCATTCAGTGACTTGATCTTATTCACCCACATGTCTGAGGCCTTCAGGTCAGCAGCTTGTAGCTCAAAGTCTCTGACAGAAACACTGGGGATGCAACTCAAGTCGGCGCTGTCCACTCATGGGGATGGGTGATGAACTTAAAAGGATGAGTGCGCTCACGAAATTCAGCTAGCTGAATGCAGATTTCACTTCAAGGTTGTGTAGTAAAACTGTCATGGCTGATTTTTAGTTTCAGCTGCAGAGAGTTTAAGTACAACGTGGACAGCTGCTAGCAGGAAGAAAAAACATTATTCTTGGTCCACATCTCGTCAGTAAAACTCAACTCAATCTATCCACTATTTTAATATTACTCTACCAGTTATTTTTTAATAGAGCTGTACCAGTCTGGACAGTTACTCAGGGTGTTTTGTAAATTCTAAGCATTGTTCTGATGGTCAGATGAGGAATTTATTGACAGTGGGGGTCTGTCTGTCATAAAATGAGGAGTAAGAGCTGCCTCAGTCAGATAAACAGGAAGTCACAGTTACTAGTATGGGGGAGGGCAACACCCCCAGACTGAACAATAGAATTAGTGAAAAACTACTGAAGAGGGGTGACACAGGGCAGCCCCCCCACGTACTCTATATATATATGTGTGTAAGAGGAAAGATCCTCAGATCCACTTGTGTTTTGTGTACATTCTCCTCTCTCCTCCCCGCCAGGGCGGAGCTCACTGCAGGCTCCCGCCCCTGGCACACACACCTGCATCTCGCCAGGCTCTGATTATGGGTTGGACTCTTAAGGCCGGGATGCAGACAGCCTCACCGCTGGATGATTGTGCTAGACACGTCAGTAAACCTCAGCCTGGTATCCTTAAGCATTGTGGACCTGCTGTGTAACCCTCTTTTCTCCTGTGCACAGTTTCCCCGGACCCGTGACCAACCTGTTGTTTGAACCATCGTAAAGAAAAAGAGCTAGCGTGTATGTGACTCCTATCCCGGACTTCCCTTTCGGACCCAGGACCCCCGCTCCCCTCACTGTATATATCTGCACCTGGTGACTGTGTAAATAAACATTGTTTTCCCCTGAACTCTGCTCTGCGCCTGAGTCCTACCACACCGCACGACAGTGTGTTTTTACTGCACATCAGAGCCAACGACAGGCTGTCATGTGACTGAGGGCAGGTGATGCTGTTACAGTTACTTCTAAATCACATCTATTTACTCAAAAAAGCTTCATTTAAAAATAAAATAAATTATGGTTGCACAGTCCTTCCTTATGAAACTATAATGAAATCAACCCAGGCTGGTTCCAGACGACAAAGCTGACTGTTCAATTAAGGCCAAACATTTGATGCATTTCCTCTCACATTAAAGTGACTCACAGTTAACAGAAGAGAGCACAACAGAAAAACGACACACCTGCTAGTTTGGGAGTTTTTCTATAACAATACATTTTTTGCCAAGTCATTCATTGAGTTCGTCTTCATGAAAATAACAGCCATTTAATAATCTTGCTGTAACTGAACTTGGTCCCTGGTAATTTTCCATAATTGAACATAAAGGATATTTAACGCTTCATGAACTTGAGTAATTTACATTGTGGCAGCTGCAAATTCTTTGAATGCTTTTGTCGTGCACCAAGTGACTAAACTGAAAGCAACATTTCAAGGATGTGTTTCACAAACCAGACTAAACGAAGTCAGAGTCCAGTGCTCATATTTGTCATAGAAACTCTCATTCTTTGGTTCCAGGAAAGTTGATCAGTGTTTGTCCAATCAATTTATTCTCAGTTAAGCAAGTGAATTAGGCCTAATGGAAGGTGAAATCACTGCCGATACCATGATTCACCTTGGCAACAGGTAAATAAAGAGGAGAAAGCCTGTCATCTCACATTTGCACTAAGATTTCATTTTACCACTGGACTTTGTTATTGGTTTCCATTGGATGGATCTGCACAGAGCTCTGCACTCCTCCAATTAGTATGAATGTCTGAATTTTAAACTGCTCAAATAGATGACAGACACCAGAGGTCCACCTGAATTTAAAATTCATACAAGCACATGCCTGATAATATTATAAACACAGGAAATGACTTCAGTCTGTTCAATAAACACCAGAGATGTACCTGTCTTCACTGTAAAGCGACATGTTTTTATGTATTATTTTTTATGATGTTTTCTTTTCAGTTGATGAAAGAGGGTTTTTTTTTCCAGTCTTATTTTTTCTTCCGGCCACTAAAGTTCATTAACAGATACCAAAAAGTTGTGATTTACAATTCCCACAAATGACAAGTGGGAAAATTATGTTTGCTGATAAAGTGGTCTCTCACTGCTGCCACTAGATGTCACCTAAGTCTTTTTGTTTCACTAGCTGGGCCCACGTCCTCATTTTAGCTTGGGCAGCATTTTTTAGTAGAGAACGGCAGATGGCTTAACCAAGAATTGAGCTATGGTTTGGGGAAGGTCTCATTGGTGACTGGCATCGGCTCCCGGTCCTGACAGATCCCCGTGTACTAATGAGAAAAAAGGGGAGAGAGGGTGGAGCACAAAAACTAGAACGAACAGCTTGTAGAACGGGGGGGGTCACATAGGACCTGGAAGGGCCATGTTTGGAGGAGTGGTCTCACTCCTGAAATTCAGATAATTAATCTCCAATTATTGTTCCTTTATCTTTGCCTTCATCCTACAGTCGCCTACGCTGCCCCACACACCTCACATATGGAGCTAAAGGCTGAATTCCATCTGCAACTTAACATAAATACACATTTTTCAGTGTGCCCATCATAGTCTCAAATTGTTCCTCCCTCAGTGTTACATGAATGTGGTGGCTGCTACACAGGCTCCGTCGGTTCAGTGAAAAGTCAGAGATGCTAGCATTATGGGTCTAATCTCTTCTTGGGTTACGAGTTAGTTTGAACGTGTAACTGCTGAACAGCCATAAATCATGTTGGCTGAATATGTTACATGTTTATGATGATGCCCCTTAAACTGAACACACGTCCAGCTGTAGATGATATTGCATTGGTGTTCTACTTTATTCAACTTGTTTTATGAATCTTGTTGATCTGATGCTCAGTCATATGAGGTGTGGTGATTGAAGCTGCCTCTCGTTGCATAAACTTTCAGCCGCACCTAGTTTATAGTTTAGCCTGTTGTGCATTAACAGGCACTCAGAACGAGAATTTATTGTTTTGTGCTGCAGGCGTGTCCAGAAGATTTATCAGCAAAATTTTCTCTAATCACTGGTGGGAGATACTATTGCTTTTAAGATGGTAATGCTTCATTACAAGTAAGAGTCCCGAGTTGCACTTTGTTTTATGGTACAGAATATGGTGTCATTATTAACCTCATCTATGTGTTTTCAAATCCAAAATACACAGTTATTACAAGATGTTATGACAAGACAATAAATCTAATGGTCCTTATTTTAACATAGTTTTATTTCATTACAGGGTGATTTGTTGCTCACTGAATATATATATATATATATATTAGAGATGGACCGATCCGATATTACGTATCGGTATC
>NW_024585085.1:0-4815 GCF_018398535.1 Haplochromis burtoni
GTCATTGGTGTAAAAGTCCAAGTCAAGTCACAAGTCTTAGAACATTTTTTCAAGTCAAGTCTAAAGTCATACAATTAATGACTCGAGTCTGACTCGAGTCCAAGTCATGTGACTTGAGTCCACACCTCTGGTTACTCTACTATTATTATTGAGGACATAATATTTAGACTTTTAGGAATTTAAATAAATATGTAAATGGATATAGGATATGGGAGAACTCTTCTGAAACCAGAGTGTCCAATTGTTCAGGCAGGGATGGGCTTTCACTGGTTCATTGACTTAAGATTTCTAAGGAAGCAGAGCATGGAGGTCTGAAACACTTTGTGGAAACAGGATCAATTTATCTAAAGGACAACGAGTCAGATCAAAAATGAGCTTACATTAGGAAACCACATCGATATTGCTCACTGAGTGATAAGGTGCAACCTTCCGGTGAAACAGAATATGAAAGTAGTAATAATACAAAAAGTAGTAATCTTATAGTACAAATTCAAATTCATACTCAGAACTGTCCTGCACCCGCTACCCATCACAATCTCCTTTCTGTCTGCATGTAAGCATTATTTATTAAAAGTTACAAAAATGTTCATATATCGTACATTTATGGCTGAATGCACAACAGAATGCACAACTGTTGTCTACACTCAGCAAACCTGTCAGAGCAGATGGACCTTTAGTGCTTGCTTAAGGGCACTTTGACAGCAGTTGTTTAGAGAGAGTATGTTACAAATTCTGTGTCTGGTTATATCTAATGAACTTTTCATTCAGAAGACATAGGGAGGTGAAGTTGTGCACAGAAAGGAGCTTGAACTGAATCATTACTGGGCTAAATGTATGTGGCAGTAGGAATCCTCTGCTTGTCGTCTTCCATTTTTACTAGAAACGTTTCAAGAACAGAGTGAACGTTAAAGCACAGAGTTCAGAGCCTGGATTCAAGGAAAGCATCTTTGGGTTTGATTGCCGATTGATTAGCGCAAATTATCAGAGAAAACCGACAGCAGTATTGTGTAGCTATCTGATAACTTCTAGTTTGCGTCTTACTACACAGTGTACGACTTAACCCAATTGTCTGATTTTTTTTTGGCTGTTTACATCTATTTTCAATTAGTACAAACAAATAGCTGATCTAAATTCTCTTTATAACATGCTTTTATGAGATGAGATTACAGAAATATGTTTGAGAATAGAAGAATTAATGGTGCTTAATGTATGCTTCATTATCATTATTTCAGAATCAGAATCAGAAAGACTTGATTTATCCCGAAGGGGCAATTAAAATACAATAGATCAGCATAAGATTGAAGATAAGGACAATAAGAACAGGCAATAACAGTGAGATAATAAGTACACAGAATATACAGAATAAATAACTGTAAGTGACTAAAAGTGAATAAAGTGTTGGTAGTATAAAAAGAGTGTAGAGTAGTTTATGTTTCTGGTGTGGGAAATGGTCTTATCTGCTGGTGTTAAAAAGCAAAGTTGCTTTGGGGACAAAGGTGGCTCTCCTCCTCTCAGTCCTGCAGGAAATGCACCGGAGGCGTCGCCCAGAGGGGAGCCATTGAAATGAGGGGTGAAGAATGTGAGGGGTCATTGATAATTTATTGTATCATTATTTCATTATTGCATTTATTACTTTTAGGCTGGACTACTGTAATTCATTATTATCAGGATGTCCTAAAAACTCCCTGAAAAGCCTTCAGTTAATTCAAAATGCTGTAGCAAGAGTACTGACAGGGACTAGAAAGAGAGGGCAGAGTTCTCATATATTGTCTTCCCTTCATTGGCTCCCTGTTATATCCAAAATCTAATTCAAACTCCTGCTCCTCACATACAAGGTCTTGACTAATCAGGCCCCATCTTATCTTAATTACCTTATAGTACCATATCACCCCATTAGAGCACTTTGCTCTTGCACTGCAGGCTTACTTGTTGTTCCTAGAGTATTTAAAAGTAGAGTGGGAGGGAGAGCCTTCAGTTTTTAGCTCCTAGTTTGGATTCGGGAGACAGACACTATCTGTGTCCCAAAACGTAGGCTGCATCCTTCGGATGCCGGGTCCTCCGAAGACTGAGAAGGCCGGAAGCGCGAGGCTGTGAAATGGGACAGTCTAGCCTTCAGATTTGCGTCACCGCTGTCTCGGTGGAGTTGAATAAACTCAGCCGTGTGCTCCTTGCCATCTAAAATATAACAGGACACTGCCGTAAATTCTCGACTGTCCCACACTTCTGTTTAATCAGTCTTCTGTTAGACATTTATTCAGCTGTGTGAAAATCCTGGAGGAACCCACCCGCTGGATTAATAAAGTTTTATTTAATCTAATAATCTAATAACTTTGATCTTAGCCAAACCAATTTGCTCCGGAACAAATAAAACACAGAAAAAAGCCAAACAACTACATTTTTAAGTTATCCAAGTGACTTATATATCATGTTTAACCTGAGTAGCAAAAGACAGCGGGGGTCTGAAAACGATGAAGCCGGGAGTCCTCTGCTCTCGCCAGCTCGAGTGACCATTGGACCCCCCCCGGCTAGCTATCGAGCGGGTGGGTAACAGACATCTCCGAAAACGTCGGTGCAGTTATGAAGAAGAAAGTGTACTTTATTGGTCCCCGTGGGGAAAATCCCTCTCTGCATTTAACCCATTCACTCAGTGAAGCAGTGGGCAGCCATTGGGCGCCCGGGGAGCAGTGTGTGGGGACGGTACCTTGCTCAGGGGTACCTCAGGGTAGCTGTTCAGAGGAATCGAACCCCCGTCCTTCCGATCATGGGGCCGCCACTCTACCTACTGAGCTATCCCTGCCCCTATGCGATGTCGTGATAAACCAAGCAGATGTTTGAAGTTTATACAGCTACTTTCTCGCCTGAAAATATGTTAAAAGTTTATTTTGTGACCCAGAAAGATTGATAAGAGTAATTTTAAAACTTAGTAGGGGCCGCCATTGTTGGAAACTGAAATTGGCTGGGCTGCGCTATGAATTCTGGGATATGGTGGGCCACGAAGGACACACCCAACCCATCCTTCAAATTCGGGGAAATGAAGGACGCATTTGTCGGCCGCATTTGAAGGAGTCTACGAATTGGGACAGCCTTCGTCGCCTGGCTGTGACGTAATCGGCCTTCAAATGCGGCCTCTGAAGGATGCAGCCGATGTTTTGGGACACAGCTACTGTCTCTACTTTTAAGATTAGGCTTAAAACGTTCCTTTTTGCTAAAGCATATAGTTAGGGCTGGATCACGTAGCCCTGAACCCACATAGCAAAATTACTATGCCCCGGATCTGGCCAACACAATGTGCTTACACATGGCCCACCTACTGCAAAGAATGACGGCCCTTTAGTGGCCCAAAGGGGTTTGCCAGAGGTTGCCCACACATGGGCCAGCACAAGGCCAGTTGCAGACACACTGGTGGTCCTGTGCTGGCCCAGAACAGTTTCAGCTCTGGCCCCAGATGTCAGCCTAATGTGTCAAGGCATGTAATAACAACATGTGCCAGAACATAATAGTGCAACAGTAAACTCTGTTCATACTCATTCTTATATAGCACTTTTCTACTCTCTAAGATTACTCAAAGTGCTCTATACAACATGCCATATTCACCCAGTCACACACTTTCTCCAAGCTGAGTGCTTCCTAACTACATTCATACGCATTCAGACTCTGGAGGTGCAGAGTGGTGGAACCAGGGATCGAACCACTAACCTTGCAATCAGTAGATGATGTGCTACAGCCACCCAGTTGGCATACATGAGTAAACCCTCACTAGGTTTTGGATAAAGTGTACAGTCACAAACCTGTCAAACCTGCATTTGAAACGTTGGCTACCATAGCAGTATAGTATTGCAACATGGCATTTGTGTCTTCTAACTAAAATAGGAAAATAGGAACATAAATAGTGCCATCATTGCCAGACCTGGCCCACATCTGGTTGACATACACCCTGCCATGACACCAGCCAGTCAGAAGTACTGCACTGCACTGAATCGTACCTTCTATTAATCTCTGTCACTCTTCCAAAGCATGTCTTTATCTTGTCGTCCTTCTCTCACCCCAACCGGTCACAGCAGATGGCCGCCACTCCCTGAGCCTGGTTCTGCCGGAGGTTTCTTCCTGTTAAAAGGTCTTGGCGACAAAGGTTATTGTCGCCAAAGTGCTTGCTCATAGGGGGTCATATGATTGTTGGGTTTTTTCTTTGTAAGTATTCTTGTAGGATCTACCTTACAATATAAAGCGCCTTGACGCGACTTTTGTTGTGATTTGGCGCTATATAAATAAAATTGAATTGATTTGAAAATTGAATTGAGCAACTTCTGTAAACTGAATTTAGGTAAAATAAGGAATTGAAATTTCAGTGAATGTGTAAATTAAAAACAAAAGGCTGTGAACGGAACATACAAGCGAACTGTGCTGCGACTGCTCCCACCACTAGCATCCAGCTCTGCTTCCACTTCAGTTCTAATTCACACATTTTTCTTTGTATCTCTTCCTCAGTGTGTTTGATCATGTGATGACCTGTGACCTTTGAAATGGGCATCAAGGTTCTGTTTTTCCCTTCAGCTTCTTCTCCTCAGCAAGCTGATCAGAATCTCTGTATAGACTGGTGGACACTTTTTCCCTCCTCTTTCACACATTTATATGCACTCTGTGTCTGGACCAGGCAGGAGAAGAAAGGAGCACGTTTGAGATACGGACTTTGAGGACTCGCCCACAAATGCTGATGTAATCCCAGACTAGTTGCTGGGTAATCATTGTGTCTCTCTGCACTGCAGATTTCCACCTCCTGGCTGACAGAGATTCCTCTCTCCACTGCTGTTTTCCAAT
>NW_024585085.1:6959-10327 GCF_018398535.1 Haplochromis burtoni
TTTTTGGGTTCATTGAGAACATGGTTGTTGTTCAATAATAAAATTATTCCTCAAAAATACAACTTGCCTAATAATTCTGCACTCCCTGTAGAAGCCAAAATCAATACCCCGCCCTATTTATTACTTGCTTTAAAATAGTACAGTATAGTAAATCCTCACCTGTTCCATCTGAACTGGACTCAGAAGTGAAGCAGTGGAGCTAAAGTTTGCTCTGAGCTCTGTTACTGTAAGTGGAGCTGCAATCTTCTCCCAGGAGAGCCTCTTGATGCCAGCCACCTTTACAATCTCTTTGGTCCTGAGCGCCAATAAATGGCAAAGTATATAAACTAGTCCCTTGACACTGACATCAACCATCCCTCCTCATCACCAGTAGGTGTTGGGTTCTGTTTTGTTGACAAAAAATACAAAACACCCCACCCATGTATTGATTGCAGAGGTGTTAACACAATCACTGTGAATAATAAATGTCCTCTTCTGCCTTTGAACCCCTGTATTAACCTCCTAGGACCTGGCGTCCACATATGTGGACATCACATTTTGGGTTATTTAGACCAAAATACTAAATTTTGCTCTACAAGGGCCTGATATCCATTTACGAGGACATTATACTGCTATTGTTCTATTGAACAATAGCAGTGATTATGTGATTATCTGGTGGAGTCACAGCCAAGACTAAATACACATCACTCAGATGAGTAGAATATGCCCAAATGTGCGATGGAGGTGCTCCACTCCAGAGGTGGAGAGGAAGAGCAGCATGCAATTCATCCACCTGGAAAACAGAAACCCAAACTTCCAGCCATTTGCAGTGGAAGTTTGAGCTAATAGTGGGTTAACTGATCTTACAGTTCAGTAGAAAACTTAACCTAATCTATCTTCTATCTATCCATCTTTAAGAAAGAGCCTTTAAAAATAGGTTGAAGGCTGTGTTAAATGCTTTACAGAAACTATGTTAAGAATAAATAAATATGTATACAATTCAGATAAAAGTTCTGGTCAAGCTGCAAACTCTGCTAACAGTTGATGGCTTCGTAAAAGGTTAGTCAGGTCAGAGTCACAGAATGGTGTCACCTGTCAGAGGCCAAGCAGATTTATGGCTGCAATAAACTGATAGCCCCTACAGAGCCTGGTGGTAGGACAAAGCTCCATTAAACATGAATATTACACTTCCATGGGAACTCTTAATGTATGCATTGGAATAAGACATTTATGGGCAATACTTAGCCTGCTGTTTTAAATAAGAACCCGAGTTCTGCTCATGTTATTCTCTGTCATGGGAGGCTCAGCCTATACTGCAGAACTCGCCTAGGGTCTGTGGCTGTTTAATCACTTCCACTGCCTTCCTGCGTCATTTCATCATGATTTCATCACGTTTTGGAAGGTTCTGACAGAGATTTTTGTATTTGATCTTCAAGTGCTGTTAGACAGGCTCTGCTTTTCTACCAAATCACCTTAGGAAATACTAGTCATCAGAGAATTTTCTGGATGTTTCAGTTTTTTTTTCTAAACCTAAGGAAAGAATAGATAACTAAAGCAAACTGGGGTTTTTTGGGTTTCTATAATGGATTTGAAATGGGTTTGTCTCAGATACCACAAGTTAGTCATAACTACTTATAGTTAATGACATTAATTTAACTTAAGGTCTATGATTTTTCAGTATACTTTAAGATGTAGCATAGCCATTTCTTATTACATTGTATTTAACCTACCATATTTGATGCTTGTTTTATACATATGCATTAAAATTCTGGCTTGAGTTGATTTTTTTTTTTTAATTTTCACAGTAAGATAGCTTCTTCCTTTATTCATTATTCATGGTGCATTTCACCTTAAAGACAAAAGATTTATTCAGATCATGTCAGACCCAGTCTTTTATGTATTGGGAACATTGCAACACTTACATGTACTTAAAACAGTTTGATCTGAGACTTGAAATAGCCTCTGTGAATGAATTAGTGAATGGTCCTGGCATGGAAGTCTCTTTGGGTAGTTAAAATAATGTCTAATTAGACTGCCACAGAGGAGTAACACTCAGCTCTCATTTAAACTTTACACTTAAACAAAAAGACAAGGCTTAAACATTGTGTTCGTAAGCCACTGTGTTAGTTACCGTACATCAGATTATCTGCTTGTTAAAAATCAGCCATTGGAACATTTAGTTATGTAGATGTGTGTGACCTGCTGAACATTTTACTGATATACATTATATATTGCATCAAAACAGGAAAAAAAAACAGGATATCAGTACCCATAAATTCAGTGTGAATGGAAGAGACACAACTTCAACCAAAGTTTATAAATGTATTAACGAGATAAAACAAAAACCACAATTAACTTCATGAGGTCTATAAGTCAGTGTGTCAGTGATCAAATGTTAGGTATGTAGTGTTGTGTAGGGTAAATCATAAAATAACTAGGGTTAAGCCAGAGCTCCCAGATGCATTATTTAACCCCATCTATCAGGAGCCTGCAAGACAACAGAGAGAGACAGCCAAAGGAAGTCACAGCAGGGGCTGGCCAAGTCAGAGTGCTATCACACCTGCCACACCTGTACATCATGGTCCAAGGACGTCATCTGAAAAAACAAAATGAATATAATCAGCTAAAAGAGTTCTTGAAGTCATCTGTGGTGATGATCCCAACTCTTGCTCTGAATCCTAACATTTTCCCCCAACTTTTTTTAAAGAACAACAAAAATACTTTTTGGAAAAAGAAAACAGTTTTTTGTACACCTTTGAATGACTACATTCTTTGACTCCTAATTGCCATGACTTTCAAGAACTACTTCAGTAAAAGTCAAAAATTGCTAATTAAATAGCACAGGCTTAGGATTACGGTCATGGTGACTCCATGTAAGTCTTCAGATTTCATTTTTGCTTTTAGTTTTTCATTCCTTCGGCTGTCTACACTACACATTTGGAATTATTTTAGCTGTATGCCAACTTCTAGGTAAACTAGTCACAGTACTATCTGTCTTCACTCTGCATCCCAAAGATATCTATGAACAGATATCCCATTTGATGGTATGGACTTGTAATGAATAATTTGTTGTCTAACTGTGGATTGAGTGGGTAACCCTCTGAAATTGCAGATCAGTACAAATATAATGTGCTTAATATCAAGTAATACCTCTTCTGAACAGCAAACCTAAAATGAGGGCATGTAAATAGCTTTAATCATGTTTCATTGAAAGGACTCCAACTTTAGTAACTAGCGGCTTACATACTTCCCATCCTACACTGTTCACTTGCGAATGGATAATCATTATATGTATAAGTACTTCAAATTGATTGTCTTTGTTTATAACTTTTCCTTAAGTGAAGGTCTGGGCCCTATTTCAGGAAGCCGGTTTAGAAAACTCAGAGTGA
>NW_024585086.1:0-10320 GCF_018398535.1 Haplochromis burtoni
AGTGTCTGTGTAACCATCGTACCTCTTTGGCTTAATTTTTAAAAAAGTTTAAATGTCCTTCCAAAGTATATCGAAGGTGGGCAGAGTGCCCAACCAGTTGCAAGAGCTTGGTTCGCATTGCCGGCAATAAGTTGGACTCGTTCCCAGTGGGTGATGGGCTCCGCCAGGGCTGCCCTTTGTCTCCGGTTCTGTTCATAATTTTTATGGACAGGATTTCTAGGCGCAGCCAAGTGGCGGAGGGCTTTCGCTTTGGTGGCCTCAGAATCTCATCTCTGATTTTTGCGGATGATGTGGTTCTGTTGGCTTCATCGGGTGAGGGCCTCCAGCTCGCACTGGAACGGTTCGCAGCCGAGTGTGAAGCAGCGGGAATGAGGATCAGCACCTCCAAATCTGAGGCCATGGTTCTCAGCCGGAAAAGGGTGGAGTGCCCACTCCGGGTCAGGGATGAGTTCCTGCCCCAAGTGGAGGAGTTCAAGTATCTCGGGGTCTTGTTCGCGAGTGATGGGAGAAGGGAGCCGGAGATCGACAGACGGATTGGGGCTGCGGCTGCAGTAATGCGGACGCTGCACCGGTCCGTCGTGGTGAAGAGGGAGCTGAGTGTAAAAGCGAAGCTCTCAATTTACCGGTCGATCTACGTCCCTACCCTCACCTATGGCCACGAGCTGTGGGTAGTGACCGAAAGAACGAGATCGCGGATACAAGCGGCAGAAATGAGCTTCCTCCGAAGGGTGGCTGGCCTCTCCCTTAGAGATAGGGTGAGAAGTTCGGCCATCCGGGAGGGGCTCAGAGTAGAGCCGCTGCTGCTCCACATCGAAAGGAGCCAGCTGAGGTGGTTCGGGCATCTGACAAGGATGCCCCCTGGGCGCCTCCTGGGTGAGGTGTTCCGGGCATGTCCCACCGGGAGGAGGCCCCGGGGCAGACCCAGGACACGCTGGAGAGATTATATCTCTCGGCTGGCCTGGGAACGCCTTTGGTGGCTGGAAGAGGTGGCTGGGGAGAGGGAGGTCTGGGCTTCTCTGCTTAGGCTGCTGCCCCCGCGACCCGGCCCCGGATAAAGCGGATGAAGACAGATGGATGGATGGAATAACTTTATTTATAAAGCGCTTTCAAACAAAGTGCTGTGCAGCTATTTGACTGTACTATAGTCAAATAGCTACAGTACATGGTAACTCTATTGGAGCCCATGCCAGTTTGATTTTTATCAGTGAATAAACTGTGACAATCAGGTTATCTTTCACGTTAGTATTTTAAGAAAACTCTTTAAAGAAGAGTTCATTTGAGTCATTTTGTGTGGCATGTTTATAACAAAGGGGATAAATTTAGCATGTTTGATATCTTGAGAGAGAAGTCTGTGTTGCATATACACAACTATATCAATAGGAGTGAGCGTCTGCGGTGAGGCGACAATTTTCACAATGAGCATTCGAGATCTATCAGATTGTTATAAAATATCTATAAACTGTCACATGACACCATCTTCAAACTACAAATATTAAGAAGTCCGTACCCAACACTGACGACTTGGATCTCTGTCTAAATACACATACCCAGAGCTCATCCCTGACTACACTAGAAGGGGCCGCCGGTGCGGAACTCCAATGGTGATGCTTTTCTGTCTTTTTGTTCTTGCTCTTGCAATTTTCCTGTAAGCAAGGTTATCATAAAAAATTAAAGGTTTGTGGATTGGCCACAGACATCAGATTGTCAATATAACTTACTGACACACTCTGTCTCTCCACCATCAGAGCCGTCAACCTTCTTCCCAACCGAGTCATCGGCTGCATCGGGCAGCATGTTGGTGAACCCATTGAAGAGCTCGCTAAGTCTTGGGACTCACGTTTCCTGGTCAGCTGCGCCCAAGACCAGCTCATAAAGTTCTGGGATATTTCCAGTTTACCCAACACGACTGTCGATGAGTACCGCAAGAGAAAGAAGAAAAACGGTCGGATGAAGTCTCTCACCAAGAAGGCCCATGGTGACAATGACTTCTTCTCAGGACTTGTAGAAGAAACTGAGAAGAAGGAGGAAGAGGAACAGGAGGAAGAGGAGGATGACAGTGACAGTGATTGAAAATGTTAGTCATTAAGCCTTCGGACAGATTAGTCCTAGAGAATGGGTGTGTCTGCTGTTTGAGTCGGGCCTTTGCCTTTGGTGGATTCCAGTATTGTTAGAAACAAACAACCACTGAGGACTAAACAGGGGTTTATTTTCTCTTGAAATGTGCCGGGATTAAATGTGAACGTCTCAGAGGAGAAAATGCTCTTCAATATTAATACTGTACATCAGTACTGGCTCTTTAGTGGTTGGTTGTGCATGTTGAAACTCAGTGCTTCCATGAAACTGTTAAATGTTTACATATTTTGTGTGAAAATTTGAGGAGGTCTGTTGTCAATCATATTAAAATAATTTATAAGAACTTTAATATTAGATGTTGTGGTATCAGTACCAGAAGTCGGGTGATGGGGCGATGAACCTGATCCAGAGTAACGCTAAGATCCAAAAACAGACTTTGCTGTTACATTTATACGCCTGCAGGATATCCTGTAAATCTGCTGAAAGTTGTGTTGTATCAAACTCATTTCTCTCAATAAAAGTGTTGTTTATATTTAACCAATTACTCATTTGAACTCTTAAAATTTAAAAAGCAAGTATTAATTTTGTATTGACGGATCTCAGCCATCCGACTGATGGTAGTCTAAGGCGCTTGGAAAGAGAAGTTACTGGACTTGTTTAAGCTACTTGAAGACGTTTCATTTCTCATCCAAGAAGCTTCTTCAGTTCCAAAACAAAATGGTGGAGAGTCCCAGGAATGTAAAGGCCAGTGGGGGTTGTGCCTTAAGAGGGTCATTGACTTATGATCAATAACAACCCCTGTTTCTTTGTAACATTGCTGTGACAGGGTTGTGTTTGTGTATAATTAGACACATTGTGTTCTTGTTTTCAGCAGAATCACAAACAGCACAGGTTGGTTTTCCACAGAAACACAGCTCATGTTTATGCTCGAGGCAAACACTGAACTAAATGTCAAAAGGAAATAATGTTTGGTATTTATGCCTCCATGAATGAAGTGAACTGATGACAAACAGGTTTACAACACATGAGCATGTTTTATTCTCTGGATGGTGAAGGCTTCAAACTTTGCATTTGTGAGGTTGAACTTTTAAGAAATTGTGTTTTGTTGCTGTTTAGAGAGCAAATCTGTCAAATGTCAGTGTGATGACTCCAATTTCACAGATGGATGAGGAAGCATGAAGACATTTGTTTTCTCTTTGTTTGTTTGACAATGTACAAATTTCACATAGCACGCAGTTTTTTGTCCAATCAGAGGTGTTGAAATGTCAGCTGACTGACCCTCTCCAACATGCTCCGCCCTCTGCTCTGCCTGTCTGTAAAGCCATGATTTGCACATATCTCATCAGTCTTGCACAAAATAAAAAAATCTATTCATTTGATCAGAGCATTGATCCATGTTTGTGCAGTGTTTTGTTTTTGCAATAACCCCAAATATTTCCCTACAAAATAAGTGACAAAGTGAAACATCACATGAACCATTATGGAGTCGCCTTGATATAAAACCATGATGTGATCCAAACTGAGGATTATGCTTATTATGAAGGAGAAAACCACAGAGAGATGCTCAAACTGTTTTTATGTCAGGCTGTAAAACATGTTAACTTCTGCTATGAGTTTAATATTGAACATTAAATGCTGGGACACTTTTACCTGAATAACCAGTGACTTCTGAGTGAGATCAGAGCACAGCCTCATAAAGAGGAGCTGTACAAGTTCTTGACGCACCACATGTAGCAGACCTAGTTCCAGGAACCAACGCTGCATCATGTGACGTCCTCTTCAGCACTAAAGAATGCTGCTGCTCAGGTCCTGTGAAGACAAATGAATAAACAAATCAACGCTGTCAAAGTTTCAGAACAAAATTTAAAAAATGGTACGTTTTTGCATTAAATGCATCACTGGGTGAGGCCAAATGTCTTTTTACATTACACCACAGTCATGAAGAGTGTGACACAAAATGTAGATGCAGTTGTATCACAGCTGTTAGCAGGACAAAGAGCTTTAAGAAGACATGAAGAGCATTATTGTTGAATGTCTTTAATCCTGCAGTGACAAACTTATTTGAGTGTTTCCTGTTGCTGTTGTTCTGTTTGTGTAAGAAGAGGCTGAATAAGCATCCATCAGTGGGAGGTTCCCATCAGGTGTCTCCACCGTGGACTCCACCTCCATCCCCGCTCTCCAGGATCCACATAAAGAGAGACGGACGGAGAGAGCAGCGTCTTCTTCACAGAGACACCACCTGCAGAATCACCAGAGAGCCTCCTGAGCAGCAGCCTTCATCCTCCTCATCCTCCATCAGAGCTGCAGGTAAGACGAGCTGCACACCTGGACTCTTGCTCTGCCTCTTGTAACACACATCAGGACTGTATTAACAGAACAAACACATCACAGACAGATGAAGGTGTGAAAGCCGACTTTTAGTGTTTTATCCAGATGTTAAAAGCTGAGTTCAGTGTTTTGGGGCTGGTGGTCATCATTCCTCCTGTTCTTACTGGACGTCAGGAGATCCTTTCCTGATGTGCTTGGAGCACAAAGCTCCACAGAGAATAGATTTGAATGTTTGTCTAATTTATCATTGTTGGAGACAAACTTCCTCAAACTGAACTAAAGTAAAACAGAAACATTTTATTTGAACATCCCAACCTGTTGCATGGATACGACAGTGCCGTTGGTCTGTTAGTGTTTCCTGTCAGGAACCTCGCTTACTTTCAGCTCGAGCTGAGCTCAATATCCTGGCTTTTTATGCACTCACACTTTTATTTACTTGTTTTATCTGATTTATTATTTATTGTTTATTTACTGACTGTTTGTATGCAGTGTATATTTGTACAACTTCTACAGCACTTTGGTCAACAGGTTGTTTTAAACGTGCTGTATAAATAAACTTTGACTGACACATAAAGTAAAGCCAGCTTTGCATTGTTGGAATAATTTGGTGAATTTCCAACAAGCTGGTGACTCGCCCTCCTGCCCCTCCCTCACTTTTCTTTCTAATAAAGCTTCTCATGTCCGTCGTTGATGAGCTTCAGCTGGTTAGCAAACACCAGTTTGTCAGACCTGGACCAATCAACACTGTCAGCTTACAGGTGCTGTCGGAGGAATGCAGTGCTGTGATTGGTTGGTGATGATTGGGTAGTCTGGTCAGAGACGTGAGTGTGACTTCTGCCCAGATAAACTGTGACGCCTGAACACATCTTTACTTTAATAAACATTTATTTTTACTCTGGAGCCCCGAACGCCTCGGGCTGAAGACACGCCCACTTTTATTTAACCTTATCTGAAGGAAGCTGCTGCTCAGGTCCTGATGACAGAAACCTGTGAACACGTCAAAGCTGACAAAGAGTCCGAACACAGCGTCACATGACACTGACAGCACTGCTCAGTGGACACAAAAACACTCAGAGGGTTTTTGTGTTGTTACAGAATAAAGTGTTTTGTATTTTGTTGATGTGTGATGTTATATAGAGCTGATAATGTTTTATGTCATCTATAAGTTTGTCTTTGTATCACTGCTGTGTCAGAGTTTGTGTTTGTGTATAATTTGACACATTAAACACTTCAAACTACAATAACTGATTTTTGTCTTCTTGTTTTCAGCAGAATCACAAACAGCACAGGTTGGTTTTCCACAGAAACACAGCTTATGTTCATGTTTATGGTCGAGGCAAACACTGAACTCTGTGAGTCATAAAATAAATAATGTTTGGTTTGATGAGTCCATACAACACATATGAAGTGAACTTAATACAACACATGATCACATTTTATTCTCTGGATGGTTTCAAACTTTATATTTGTGAAGTTAAACTTTACAGAAAAGTTTAAAGTTAAATAAACTGACTATAAATGTTAGAATTTCATGCAGTTTTCTCAAAATGTGTTTGTGTTTCAGGGATCTGTCAGCTGATTGGCCCTCTCCATCATGCTCCGCCCTCTGCTCTGCCTGTGTGCTCTCATTGCACAGACAGGTAAACGCACACACCTGGCAGCCATTTTGCAAGTGTCCTCAAAATACTCGAGTACAAAAACATGAGAGTGACGATGAAGAAAGCTTTAAGTACAAATAATCTGACGTCATCAGCAAAGTTTTATCTTTTTTTAAATTATTATTCTTTAACAATAAAGCAAAACAAAAAGCCCTTTTCAATTGAACTTCTCATCTTTGCAGTTTTATTACCTTCAGTATCCAGAAGTCTATCAAGCTGTCGTTTCCTGTTATGTTTGTTTCCAAGAAAGCTAACTGATGATGTCACAGTAAAGCTTTACACTGATTGGTGAATAAACGCTGTTTAATCCATTCATGAAGTCAGTTTTTCAGCCTGCAGCTTTTCCTGTTTGTCCGACCAGCTAACAGACTGTAGCTCACAGCTCTCATGTGTCTCTGGGTCTTCAGGTGCTCAGTGGTTCTATCAGCAGACATTCACTGAGTCTTCAGTGGTGAACATCAGCTCATGTCCCATCACGTATTATGGACAGCAGTACGAGCAGCTCTATGTGAGTAGGATGAAGCCTGATGTTTTAGCAGATCTTTGTGTTTCCATCACTGTGGCTGTTTATTCTCCACCTGTGGCAGAGATCATGTTTGCAGACTGAGTGAACATCAGCAGTTAATGAAGGTCACACAACTCTCTGTTCACGGGTTCAGGCCCTCAGAGGGCAGCTGGCTTTAAGCTCAGAGTCTCATTAATGTCCTCTGCAGTGATGCTGAGTATGTGAACCTGATGCAGCTTCCTGAAGCAGAGCGAGAGCTCTGACTGAAACCTGAGCAGCTCTGACACCAACAGTTCAGCTGTAAATGACTCAAAGCACAAAAGATGTTGATGTTTGACTCGTTGTGTCTCTGATTTTCCACAGGTGAACATAACATCTGGAAATGTTACCGCCTGTTTCAACGGCTTTTTCAGTCCTGAAACTGGAGGCGACTGTGTTGTGGAGCGTTCACGGGGCGCAGAGAGTTTTTACTTTGCGATATATTCAAATCATTATTATTATAATGATTATGATTATTGCTACTTCTATATATATTTCAATAATGTGAGTGTTTTTCTGTATCACACAGTTAAATCTGACTAGTGTCACTTTTCACTGTTTTACCACAAATTAATTTTATAAACACTGTAAACCAAAAATAAAATTTGAGGTTTTATCACATCAAACACTTTTGTAAAAGCTTTTAGAGGAAACTTCCTGACAGTGTCTGAAACTTTTCTGTTTGCTCGTTACAGATGTATTTGGTTCATCTTATCTCTGGAACACAACGATATCTGTACTCGTATAATTACATCTCTGATCCAACGGTGAGTCTCTGAGTGTTTATAAACAACTTTACACGTCTGTTGATGTTTAAATACTACATTAAATACTTTCTAACACAAACATCGTTGTCTCTGCTTTGTGGTCGTAACATTGATTGTGTTTGATTCTGTCCAGGAGTTTGAGCTTCAGGTCGGTGGAACCACAGTTGATACAGTGAATGTTACTGCATATACAGTTTATTACTTCAGCTTCAGTGGATGCAGACACTCAGGTAAGTGAATCTAAAGCTCCAAACTCAACTTTGGGATTCTGTAAAATGTAACTATTTGAATGTTGCGGTGATGTTTGTGCTCACAGTTGTTGAACGAGTCAGTGATCTGTGAGTGTTTGAATTTCTTCAATCCTCAGGTCAGATGTATCGACCTGGTGCAGTGATCAGCTCTGATCCAGAAACCTGCTTCAGTCTCACCTGTAATGAGACTGCAGTCCTCAACACTTCCAGCTGTGGTCCACTGGAGCGTTGTCAAGGCAACAACATGTAAATATGTCTTCTTTGTATTTAAAAGAAAGCAGGAAGCGTTAGTATTACATCAGCAGTGATTGAACTCATTTTGATCAGAGCAAAGAGCTTCTTCTTCTTCTTCTTCTTCTTCTTCTTCTTCTTCTTCTTCTTCTTCTTCTTCTTCTTCTTCTTCTCAGTGAACAGTGAGTTTGATAAAATGCTCAAACTTCACACACAGCTGCTGATTCACAGCTGGATTATTTGATGAATCACATATCAATTAAACCCCTTCTGTTTGACTGGCTGGTGTTTCCTGTAGCGCCACCATCAGGTTTTTCTCTGAGATGTCTTGAAACATGAGAGCTCCCACTGGTGGCTGCAGCTCCCAACAGCAGCTCATTAAGATGTTCATGGTTGGATTATTTTTTTTTTTTTGATGACCAGGATATGTCCTTACATATTAAACAAATATGTAAGACTGCTTTCTTCCATTTGCGCAACATCTCTAAAATTAGAAATATCCTGTCTCAGAGTGACGCTGAAAAACTAGTTCATGCATTTATTACTTCCAGGCTGGACTACTGTAATTCATTATTATCAGGATGTCCAAAAAACTCGCTGAAAAGCCTTCAGCTAATCCAAAATGCTGCAGCAAGAGTCCTGACAGGGACTAGAAAGAGAGAGCAGATTTCTCCTGTTTTGGCTTCCCTTCATAGGGCTCTAGACTAACTTTTTGCCACAGTTACACTGGTGCGCCCAACTTGTTTTTCTTAGGTTCATCAGCACAAAAGTAAAATTTTTTCAGCTGCATTGCTTAACCCCACTGTTTTAAATATTCACTTTTTTAAATTGCTGTCCATACAGACAATATTGATTCATGAATGATTAACTAACAATCTCGTCAAGACAAAGTTCTTTATTTAGAGCAAAGTTCTACACGAAAAATAAGTTACTGAAAAAGTGCTTGTGCTTAAAGTGCGTTGGCACTTTGGCACTCTTTAGCAATATTGTAGGCAATGTTAAACTGAATCATCATCTCTGACGACCTGTTTGCTGAAGGACAGTGAGGAGAGGGGACACTTGCATTTATCACAGCATATAATGTGTTTTCTGGATACACTGGTGCTTTTTCAGTGTTTCAATTCGAAACATATTAGCACAGGTCACAAATGCAGTATTGTCGGCCATGGGCTTTCCACACTCACAACCGTACAGGCAGTGCATCATGTTGTTAACTTTATTGTATCTTAGCCAGGGAAACTGGTCAAGCCACTCTCTTCCAAATGTATAATGTATATATTCAGTGGGCTCTGGCTCTGGCTCTGGCTCATTATCTGATGCCGTCTCAGGACCAGTGTTAGACATAACCTGAGAGGTTGATGGCTGCGAGTCAGAGCACTGGTTATACATTTCAGATGGATCAGGCCTTAACTCAACAAAAAAGTTATTAATCGTCCTTTTCATCTTTTCTTAATGCCCACAGCTGCATCCACTTCTGTCAGGCCTAAGCTGCTCACTCGGGCTAAATATAAACCACAAAAACAACACTTCTCATTCTCTACATGTTTGAGAATGAGACGTCACTGGTTTCAATAATCGATCTGATTCCAATTCACAATGTTCAGATTTGCTTCGATACCCTATTTGATACAATTAAATTTTGCCTCAGACAGTCAGAAATAATATAATTCTGATCGTTTAACAGTGCTGACACTTGTGAGGCTTCATCAGAGGTGTGAACATCACAGCAGATGCCTTTGTGTCAAAGTAACTGAGGATGAAACACAGAAAAACATGAAGGAGATTTTCCTGGCCTGGATTTTTATAGCAGAACCTTAAAAACATTCTGCAGTAGATTGAAAACTGAAGAAAAACATGACTCAACATATAAAATTACCTGATGCTGCTGAAGTGAATGTTACAGAGGTTTTATTAAAAACTTGCTAAGCATTTTGCAATGTGGCATCATTTTAAAACTTTCTTCAGTATTAAACAGCAGAAATAAGGCTTTCTTGTCATTTTTCAAAAAGACACAGCTGTTGTCAGCGCTTGTACACAATAGTGTGAAATAAGCAAATGAATGGGGGAGAGAGAGAGAGCTGTGCTGGAAGTGTGATTTTATCTTGCAAAGGTAAGAGTGAATTAATGAGGATGTTATCAAACGGGAACAGCAGTTTGGATCTTCTTTTGCTGCTGGCTCAGTGAATTTTGGTTGGAGAGTAAAAAAAACCTGCAGCTCAGAATCTGTGAGCTGTTTCAGCCCCGACAGCGTCTCCAGTAGTGATGGGATTTCCGTCTCTTTTTAGAGAACCGGCGCTTTCGGTTCGGCTCACTAAAAAGAGCCGGCTGTTTCGGCTCCGAACCGGCTCTTCAGGTTGTTTTGTTGCTTTAATTAATTTATTATTAACAATAATATATAATTATGCACAAAAGGAATTACTAATGTAAAAAAAAAGTAGATTTATTTATATATGTTTATATATATAAAT
>NW_024585087.1:0-10319 GCF_018398535.1 Haplochromis burtoni
AAACATGGAATACAACACGAAAGGGGACAAGGGCTCATGAATACATAGAGGGGCACACAGGGGGTGAGAGTCACAAAGGGAAAGCACACAGGGAACAACATAACAGGGCAACTCAGGAAACAGAACCTAAACAGGGAACTGAATACAAAAACACATGAGAAAACCAAGAACACTGGGCCAACATGGCCCAGGACCATGACAGGGGTAGCACTTGTCTTTTGTTTGGTTTTTGTTTCACAGTCTAAGGAGCTTGCAAAGAAAAGCGTCTGGACTTCTTTAAGTCCAGATGCTTTTCTGGACTTAAAGAATTCCAGAAACTTAAAGAAATCCAGACACTTTTCTTTCCAGGCTCCTTAGACTACGATGGCCTGGACTGAGAACCTTCACAGACATGTTTCACACAGAGTTTAGGTAACACCTCACTTTCTACAATAGCTGGTTTGGTTTGTTATTTTGGCCTTTGTTCACCCCGGAGTTAAAGCTTTCAGATTTCGGTAGCACCAAAACTACCTTAACTTGTAAACCCGTATGTTGTGCTCCTGTAGCTCTAGACTGGAAAGTAACAATGAGCAGAGAAAGATTCTTCTGCTAATAATTATCTTTAGTTCGGTGAATTTCTAAATGCTTTTTGATATCAATGTTCGGCTTCACTCAACAATTGTGATAAATGTTTACGTTATGTGGTATTGTATTTAGCCATGACTAAACACCCTGCATTAACTTCTCTTACTTCTCTGTGAACTATATCCCTTGAAAATTCATGCTGATATGTTAGTGTTTAGAAAGAACACCTCCTACCCGCTCTTCTCTGATAGAAAGAAAGAACAGGCTATTGTTTTAATTAAGAAAATCAGGTCACTCACACATTAGTTGTTTAGACTGAAGTCATTCAAAATATTGTAGACATGACAGATACAACGAGATGCTTTGTCATGGTTTGTGTTAAGGCATGAGATAAGATAAGCTGATTTTAATGCTGATTTACATTTATGAAATGATTTGTTTCACTTGTGAAATCTAAGTTGTGCAATAACATATCAAACATAAATAAAACAGTGCTTTCAAAAACAGTGTTGTAATCTCTTATAATTATAATAATGTCTGAGCCAATGGAGAAAAATGCTGATGCTCTGGTGACCCTGGAAGTGGAGAGAACAATGAGAACATTTTCCTACAGAAATGAACCATGAGAAAAATATACAGAGAGGGGAAATTAGGCTCTACACAGGCCATTTGTCATCACATTCTCTGAACCCTGTGAAAACAAACCCCATCTATGTCACCACGAGCTCATTTGGATTCTGTAAAGAATGAAGCAAAGTTGGAGGACTCTGGTTAGTGAGCACCACCACACTGATGGAAGTTTCTCCAAAATAAAAATTGAACTACCAAGAATGACATTGCTGGGAGGAATAGCTTGTAGCAGTATTAGAAGTAATAATTTTAATAATATATCTTGGGTCCTTGGGTCATACTTTACTTACTTCATGTAAAAGGAGTGAGCAATGTAAACATTTACCTTAAAAAATCATTAAAAAGTGTTCAAAACATCACAGCTTGCTTTGCAAAATGCAAAACCTCCTTCCTTCTCCCTCCTTCCACCTGTGACATGAAAACTCAATAAGGCTTTAAAGTGCTGTACGTATGGATCACGTATCAGTTTACCACACACTCTAGCACCATAGAAGGAACATAGGAAATAAATACTACCGAAAAGGTGGGTGTCCTTTAACACTGTCACACTGCTTTCTCTTTGTATTTATGTAGGTATTGCTCAATGTCAGATATTTATTTTTTGTCCAAATTACAAAATTCAGGATCCCATCAGTGAAAGACAAATACAAGATGTGTCAATTGCTACAGATTATTTTCTTTGAACTAACTGAATACTTAATTTAGCAACTGAGTAAATCACATGTTTTCTTTATAATAACAGGTATTTGCAAGGATAACTTCAAGTTTATGTTAGCAATATATGAAGACATACTCTACTGAAAACATCAGTGTTGTATGTTCACCAGTATGATAATGATGAAGCAGTAATCTCAGTTAACGTGGTTTTATTAACCAGCACAGCAGCAGAGAACTTACATGCTTGGATTCAATAACGGAATGGCGCCTATACCACTCAAAACATACATTACTCAGCCAGTGTTCATGGGTCTGGTGGACCCGCTAGAGTTTTGGCTTTCCAAATTAACACTATCAAACAATTTTATGTTAAATTACTCAACAGATGTTTACTTCATCCCAATTACAAGCCATATGAACAGCAAACATGGTTAATTTTTTCCCTTTACCTTTGTTAGATCACATTTATGAATTAATGTGCTTCTCGTTTTTTGTTTTTTTTTATAAAATGTTATAAAAAAATAAATCAGTTATAATCAAGTGGAGTGAGTGGAAAGACACAACACATTTACACGTGAAGCAATATGTTTCACAACTAAATGGGATCAGCTGCTCATCAATGGTGACATTAGGCCCAGGGTTGTAAAACAGGGGAGGTGGTGCACACACTTATCCCACACTGTCCTGATGGCAGCTAGCTTGTCTCTCTGCCGTCGAGCTGGTCTGTCGTCTCGGTTATCAAAACGGATAATCCTGGAAATTTTGTGGAAGTTTTCCAGAGACATTGATGCACGGAAAGGTTCTTGCCGGTTTCTGCATCCCACAGGGATTCTGTGGATTCCCCTTTGGACCTGAAAACTCCTGCAAGGATAAGAACCCCAAAGTAGGCCTTTGGGGTTCTTAGATGAATTTGGTCCATCTCCTTCCACCTCTCTCCAAAAACACACCTTCCTTCTAGATTACTGCAATCCAGAATAATTTTCTGGATGGAATCTGGGATGAAAAGCTCAAATGAAGACTTGATGTCCTGCACATGAGTAACTGTCAGCCGTGTTGGCCCTGGCTTATCACAGTAACAGCTCTGCAGGGTGGCTCATTTCTTGGGCAAGAAGACCATTCAATTTCACCAGTTATTGACATCCATATTTCTTCACTTGCTGTCTGGTGGGCTTGTTCTGGTCCTGGAGCTGGCTGCAGATGGGGTACTCGTCTTCGTTTTGTTACTAAATGGTGCTCAACCTCATCCTCTTCTTCAAAGTCACTGTCAGACTCTGAATTTTCAGAAATGTGAAATATTCTGAAACCTCTTTGTCAACATCATCATCCGAAGCCCCTCTCTCTTCCAAAATCAATTGGATGGCCCTCGCAGCAGATAATCTTTTGCCATCTTGATCAGTTGTGATAAAGAACCACACTGGCAAAGTCTTATTTATAGTATTATGCCCCTAATTTGCAGGTGGGACAGGGTATGAGAAAATAAAATTTGGATCCCTCAAGAAAGAGGGTAAAATGTGCGGGAATGTCAGAGCAGACGGTGTTGATAGTTGAATTTTCAACAATGTTGCAACTTTGTGCGGAGCAGGAGGGGAAGAAAACACTATCAGCAGCACCAGAAAGGAGGAAGACAGAGTGTGGGAACACAGGACCTACACTTTCAACACTTTTATTAGACCTGGGTCCAGTGGACCCGAACACCTTGTATGTAATGTAAATGCGTGGGGGGAGGTACAGTATGAGGTCATTGAAAATTAGTTCGGATTTATGTTCTTCACAGAAAATAAGCCAAAGCCAATGAATTTCAGGTTGAAAAAATAATTAATTGTTTAATTTTTCTTTTGAGAAAAACTGAAAACGGGTCTCACAGACCCGAACACCATACAAGGGTTAAGCTGCAGTGTTTTCTGCATGGGCAGCCACATGTGCTATCATTCTTTGTTATTAATGAAGATGTTCAGCCAATACTTGGACTATGTGCATGCAGAGAAATGGGACTTGTATCATTCAGCAATGACGTCCACCAATTGAGCACGTCTGCAGATGACCTGTCACAACAGCTTATCACAGAATACAGCGACTTATTTTCTGATGAGCTTGGAAGGTTGCCAGTCACCTATCGCATGACACTGAACCCAGATGTGAAACCAGTTGTTCGCCCAGCACATCGCATCCCTTTGGCCATGAAAGACAGGGTCAAGGCAGAGCTGGTCAGGATGGAGAAATTAGGCGTCATTACTCCCGTCTCAGAGCCGACAGACTGGGTGTCTTCCATGGTAGCCACCAACAAGAAGGGAAAAGATGAAATCAGGATATGCATAAATCCTCGAGATTTAAACACTGCTCTGAATCTATCCAAGATGGCGCCGCGTATGGATGCCCTGGTGCTTCAGTGCGTTACTTCTGTTTTGTTTTTGTGCATAACTTCTGTGTCTGGGCACTCCTCTGGATATTCTTACACCAGAGAAGAGCTTCTTAACTACAGGACTACAACACCTGTGGATTTACTTCCAATATTTGTCGCATCTGCGGCAGATTTACTGCAGACTCTGATCAGGAAAGTGAGACGCCGAAAGAGAGGTAAGCGAGCCGGCGCACTCGTGCGTCTGAGGAGACGCGGACTGCGAACTGCTCTTCCTGGGATCTTCCTTTCCAATGTACGCTCACTCAGGAATAAAATAGACGAGCTGGCCCTGATGAGAAGCATGAACAGAGACTTTGCCTCCTCCTGTGTCTTATGTTTTACGGAGTCGTGGCTCTGTGAGGACATCCCGGACTGCGCGCTCAAGCTGGAGGGCTTTCATCTGCTGCGCGCGGACCGGCAGGCCTCTCTCTCTGGTAAGACCAAAGGTGGAGGTGTCTGCTTCTACATTAATAGTGGCTGGTGCACAGATGTAACAGTGATTGCTCAGCACTGCTCTTCCTCTCTGGAATACCTTTTTATTCACTGCAAACCGTTTTATTCTCCGCGGGAGTTTGCTTCATTCATCCTGGCCGCTGTTTACATCCCGCCAGATGCGGATGCGCAGGCAGCTCAGTGCGCACTCGCGGAGCAGATACTGCACATGGAGCGGACATTCCCGGACTCTCTCATCATTGCTCTTGGGGACTTTAACAAAGCCAATCTGAGCCATGAGCTTCCCAAATACAAGCAGTATATTAAATGCCCGACCAGAGAGGAGAGGACATTAGACCACTGTTACAGCACGATCAGCGGGGCCTATCGTGCGGTGCCCCGCGCTTCACTCGGACTTTCTGACCACGTCATGATCCACCTAATCCCCGCGTACAGACAGAGGCTGAAGCTCTCCAAACCTGTCGTGAGGACCAAAAAACTGTGGAGCAACGAGGCTGTGGAGGAGCTTCGCACGTGTTTGGAGTCTACAGACTGGGACACAATGAAGGCTGCTTCTAACAGCTTGGACGAGTTTACGGACACTGTCACCTCCTATATCCACTTCTGTGAGGACAGCATTGTGCCATCACGCACCAGGGTGAGTTATAACAATGACAAACCCTGGTTTACTCCTAAACTCAAAAAGCTGTGGCTGGAAAAGAGAAAGGCGTTCAGAAGCGGAGACAGGGACTGCTACAGAGAGGCCAAGTACAGGTTCACTAAAGAAGTGGACATTGCCAAACATCAGCACTCTGAGAAGATGCAGCAGCAGATCTCAGAGAATGACTCGGCCTCTGTGTGGAAAGGTTTTAGGAATATCACCAACTACAAGCCTAAAACCCCCCACTCCACTGATGACTTGCTCTTGGCCAACACCCTTAACGACTTTTACTGCCGTTTTGACGAGCCATCAGGCAGCCTTCACACCTCCAACGGCCCCAACAATAGAGACACTTTGGACACTCATTCCCCCACCTCTCCCCCCTCCATAGAGCCATCACCACCTTCAAACACTTCACCTACAACACCCCCCTCCTCACCCCACACAAAAGAGGATTTCACACCACCTCCTCCCACCACAACTCTTCATATTCATGAAGCAGATGTGAGGAAGCAGTTTAAGAGTCTGAATGCTCGAAAAGCTCCCGGCCCAGACGGTGTGTCTCCTGCCACCCTCAGACACTGTGCAAACGAGCTGGCCCCAGTGTTTTCTGGCATTTTCAACTCCTCACTGCAGGCATGTCATGTGCCTGCCTGCTTCAAGTCCTCTACCATAATCCCTGTCCCCAAGAAACCTAGGATCACTGGACTAAATGACTACAGACCCGTGGCTCTGACATCTGTGGTCATGAAGTCATTTGAGCGCCTGGTTCTCTCCCATCTCAAGACCCTCACGGCCCCCCTCCTGGACCCCCTGCAGTTTGCATACAGAGCCAACAGGTCTGTAGATGACGCCATCAACATGGCCCTACACTTCATCCTGCAGCATCTGGACTCCCCAGGAACCTACGCCAGGATCCTGTTTGTGGACTTCAGCTCTGCCTTCAACACCATCCTTCCAGACCATCTCCGAGGCAAGCTTTCCCAGATGAATGTGCCTGATCCCATCTGCCGGTGGATCACTGACTTCCTGACGGACAGGAAGCAGCATGTGAGGCTGGGAAAGAATGTCTCGGACTCCCGGACCATCAGCACCGGCTCCCCTCAGGGCTGTGTTCTTTCTCCCCTGCTCTTCTCCCTGTACACCAACTGCTGCACCTCCACCCACCAGTCTGTCAAGCTAATCAAGTTTGCAGATGACACCACCGTTATTGGACTCATCTCGGACGGGGATGAGTCTGCCTACAGGAGGGAGGTTGAACGTCTGGTGTCCTGGTGCAGCCACAACAACCTGGTGCTGAATGCCCAGAAGACAGTGGAGATTATTGTGGACTTCAGGAAGCACACAGCTCCACTCCCCCCCATCATCCTGACTGACACCCCCATCACCTCTGTGGACTCATTCCGCTTCCTGGGTACCACCATCACCCAGGACCTGAAGTGGGAGCCCACCATCACCTCCGTCATTAAGAAAGCCCAGCAGAGGATGTACTTCCTGAGGCAGCTGAAGAAATTCAACCTGCCAACACGGACGATGATGCAATTCTACACTGCAATCATCGAGTCCATCCTCACCTCCTCCATCACCGTGTGGTACGCTGGAGCCACTATCAGGGACAAACAGAGACTGCAGCGTGTTGTGCGCTCTGCTGAGAAGGTGATTGGCTGCAGACTCCCATCTCTGCAGGACCTGTACACCTCCAGGACACTGGGGCGTGCAGCTCGGATCTCAGCTGACCCTTCTCACCCTGGACACAGTCTGTTTGACCTGCTCCCCTCAGGCAGGAGGCTCCGGTCCATTCGCACCAGAACCTCTCGCCATAAGAACAGTTTCTTCCCCTCTGCTGTTGGACACATGAACAATAACCACATGACTGTTCCCACCACTAACACATGACCCTACGCTGTGTCACTGCATCATTTCCATGTTTGGCACTGATCACCACCTGCACTCATGTATATATCATGTATATATCTATCCACTTAGCACTTTTAATTCTTATTCTTATTTTTATATTTTTATGACTGTATGTTGCACTGAAGCACCGCAGCAATTTCCCTAATGTTGTAAACATGCTCAACATCTGGCAGATAAAGCATCACCGCAAGTCATATTTCCTAAACATGTTTGTACAACAGAAGGGCAAAGATATAAGCATAAAAAACCCTTTCTGATTCTGATTCTGAAAAGACCACACCATCCCATGCGCACAGTAGAAGAAGTGGCTGCAATAATGTCAAATGCTACTGTGTTCTCTGTTTTGGATGCTAAGAACTCTTTTTGGCAGGTGTCATTGGATCAAAAATCATCCATGCTAACCACCTTCAGCACTTGTTTTGGTCGTTTCAGGTTCCTCAGAATGCCTTTTGGTCTTAACGCTGCCAGCGAGGTGTTTCAGAGAGCCATGGAGCAGATATTCGCTGGGTATCCATGTGCCATCATTGTTGATGATATACTCATCGGCGGAAGAACCATGAAAGAACATGACGACAACCTGAGAAAAGTCCTTGATCGTGCCAGAGAAGTAAACCTGCGACTAAACCCATTAAAGTGCAAATTCCGGCTGAATCAGGTCAGTTATGTCGGACACATTTTCACAAGCGAGGGGCTTAAAGCAGACCCTTCCAAAACAGCCGCAATCAAAGAGATGCCAGTTCCAACAGATGTCCAAGCCCTGCAGAGGTTCCTGGGGATGGTCAATTATCTTGGAAAATTCATTCCAAACTTCAGCCATCTGTCAGCTCCTCTGCGACAGCTCACACACAAGGACAGCGAGTGGATGTGGGACACACAGCATCAGACTGCGTTCGAAGCACTTAAAGAGCACATGTCTAATCCACCTGTTCTGTCATATTATGATGTCAGCAAACCTGTGACACTAACGTGCGATGCATCACAGTATGGTCTTGGTGCAGCTTGCTTACAGGAAGGGCGACCTGTGGCATATGCTTCACGTACTCTGACAGACACTGAAACCAGATATGCTCAGATAGAAAAGGAGCTGCTGGCTGTTGTTTTCGCATGTACAAAGTTTCATGACTACATTTATGGCAAGCCTGTGGTCGTAGAAACAGACCATCAGCCACTGGTCACCATACTAAAGAAACCTATTCACGCTGCACCAGCCAGATTACAGAGGATGTGTTAAGGCTCCAAAAATACAACATCACCCTCACATATAAATGTGGAAAACACATGTATCTGGCTGACACACTGTCTCGTGCTCCCAACAGCTCCACTTTCCAGCAGCCTGAAGAAGAGGACAACTTTGATGTCATGACGGTGAGCTGCATCTCTTCTTCACGCCTGGAGGAACTTAAAGGACACACAGCTGAGGATGAGACACTGCAAGCGCTCAGCTCGTTCATCAAACATGGTTGGCCACAACGACTCCACAACCTTCCCACAGCAGTTCATCCATATTTTCCTTTCAGGGATGAGCTGATTGTGGATGATGGCATCATTCTTAAAGGTTCCAAAGCCGTGATCCCAAAATCACTGCAAGGAGACTACATCACCATCATGCACAGAGGACATCCCGGCGTAGAAGCTACCAAGCGGAGAGCACGGGGGATCGTCTTCTGGCCGTTCATGTCAAGAGATATTGAACAAACAGTTACTTCCTGCTCGGTGTGTAACAGCACTAAACCTCATCAACAAAAAGAGCCCCTTCATCTGCATGAAGTTCCAGAGCTTCCTTGGTCAACTGTGGCTACAGATATCTTTGAGTGGCACTGTCAGCACTATTTAGTAGTAGTCGACTCATACTCAGGCTGGTTTGAGATTGACCTGCTAAAGGATTTGACATCAGCGACAGTCATCAAGAAGCTGAAAAGACACTTCTCAGTTCATGGTGCTCCACACACTCTGATCTCAGACAATGGAAGGCAGTTTACAAGCCAGCGTTTCAAAGACTTCGCTTCACAGTGGGACTTTCAACATGTCACCAGCAGTCCAGAGTATCCTCAATCCAATGGGCTTGCTGAGAGAGCAGTGCGCAGTGCTAAACAGCTGATGGAGAAATCACAGAGATGGCACTGATGTATTTCTCAACCTGCTGAATCTCAGGAATGTTCCACGTGATGTGAACCTGGGTTCTCCTGCAGAACGACTTCTATCCAGACAGACTCGAACTACGCTCCCAATCACAACCAAACTGCTCGAACCACAACACCGTGAATCTGAGAGAGTGAAAGCCCAACTACTCAACAAGAGACTGACTCAGAAGGTCTGTTATGACAGATCCAGCCGACCACTTCCACCTCTCAACGAAGGACAAGTAGTGAGGTTACAGACCCCACAGGGTTATGACCGCACAGGTGTGGTGAAGGAACTTTGTAAAGAACCTAGATCCTACCTGGTACAGTCAGATGGAAACACTTACAGGAGAAATCGCAGACACATATTGCCTGTGTCTGAGCCTGTTACTGTTCAGAAAGACACTGATCATCATTATGATGGACTGCAGGTTGTGGGTGAAAACAATGATGTAGAACAGTTTAAAGACAGCACTCATGTTGAGAGCTCTTCTGATGTTTTGCATTCTCCAAGACCTTCCAAGAGTGATGGTGTTTACAGGACACGCTTTGGTCGTGTGTGCAAACCAAATCCAAGATATAGGGATTAATTGGGTACTAGTTAAAACACAGAACATTTTCAGGTTTGATGTTTGAGCCAACAGTAACTGATGTCCACGCTTCAAGTTAAATTCTGTTTGAGGTGATTTTCAGTAGTAATCATATTTAACTTTATACAGCAAAATGATATTCTTGTCATGTTTATTTCTTCCATCTGGTTGCAAATTTAAATGTTCCTAAGGGTCAGCGTATGTCACCTTTTATGCTGTGATTATTATTATTCAGTATGCATTAAACTTTATATCCGGTTGGGGATGTACTAAAGAAGGGGGATGTAGATAACCTGCTGTTAGTTTGGTATTTTGTCCTAATCCGCTTGCCGTACCTCCGTGTAGGTGTG
>NW_024585088.1:0-1238 GCF_018398535.1 Haplochromis burtoni
ATATATGGACCTGCAGCGGAGTTTAGACCCAGACACGGCTAGTGACGTCAGACTGAACAACCGGATAGGGCATTTTCTGTTATTTAACAGAGGTTTTCTGTTTTATAATTACACTGCAGTTTGGACGACGAGCTTCTGGAACGTTTTTAGGCATTTGTTCACATTTTGCAATTTAAGCCCCAAGAAACAAAGATTTTCTTCTTTTATTCCTGCAGCACTCCATTATCATGTACACTGTAAAATCTAACATTGTGTTTATATAAGGATATACTAAACTCAATTTTTATCAGTTTGTTTAAATAAGTAGTTTTTATTCAAAAAACTGATCAACCCAGTTTATTTGAGTTGTCTTGAATTGGAAAAACTAAGTAAGCTAGAAATTTTGCTTCTCAGTGCAGGCTTTTAAAAGATATGGTTTGAAAATGCCATGTCACTGCTATCCTCCTCACTTTGCACAGATTAGTCTGCATGTTCATGGCACCCACATTTTTTTTTATTGGATTAGTTTGAGCAAACCTGGGTTCAGATGGAGCAGCTTGAGCTCAAGAGATAATTTCTGTGATTTTTTTGCGTGATACTCTGGCTTGGAAGTAAACTGTTTTTGTACCTTCTTTCAGTTTAAAACCAGGTTTTGAACTTGCTAGCTAGCCAGCTTGTTAGCCTAGCATTAGCCTAGCGTTGCTGCTGCTTCTCAGCTCATGTTACGTAGAAAATTAACCCCACAACTTTAAAATTCATTTAAAAATTGCTCAGTGACATTTTCTGTTGATTGTTTGAAATTGAAAAGTGAGCAGCTATTAGAGCAGCGGTCCCCAACCCCCAGGCCTCGGACAGGTACCGGTCCGTGAGTCGTTTGGTACCGGGCCGCGAGAGTTGAGGCTCAGGTGTGCGATTAGTTTTCAGGGTTTTTATCGGTTTTCAGTGTTATTTTGTTATTGTTTTTATCGTTTACTCGGCTTTCCTTGGTCTTTTCACGTGTGTTTTGAACAAATCTTCTTTTTTTCGGTACCGGTACTAGTTTTATTTTGTTGTATTAATCCGCGACACCTTAGAGGCCGGTCCGTGAAAATACTGTCGGGCATAAACCTGTCATGGTCCTGCGGCCATGACTGAGTGACTTTGTGTTTGTGTTCTTTATTGTTATTACTTTCATTATTATTCATGGCTGTTTTGGGATGGTTTGTGTTTGGGATTTTAGACACTGGGTTCTGGGTTTGTGCTCCCTCTGCTGGTCCCTG
>NW_024585088.1:2742-4018 GCF_018398535.1 Haplochromis burtoni
TATTATCAATAAATCACCCTCACACCTGAATAAGTGCTGCGTTTTGGGTCCTCCTTCCACTCTCCACACGGCCGCTGCCCCGGACCGTGACAAAACCGGTCCGTGGCGCAAAAAAGGTTGGGGACCGCTGTATTAGAGGACAAAACTTTTCGGAAGGTGCAGCTCTTAGGGGGTAGGGACTTTTTTTCTATCCATATTTATGTTTGGCAATGTGTAAAAAATATCCAACCGACATTCGTCAGTCCAAAAAAGGATAATAGGCGATATATTTGCTCCCGTGACCTTTTGATGGGTGAAGCAATGTAAGGGAAATTATGTCTTTTCTGTTTTTCTAATTTAAGCTTGAGTTGAATGTCTTTCACTCTAGATTTTAGATGACCTATCTCTTATACTTCATTGCCAGCCTTTTCAATAATTTGGTTCACTGGTCCAATGAGCTCCTGTCTTTGTTTGAATAAAGTGAAAGACTTTACCATACCATTGTACTTCTTTTGAAACTATTCCAGCTCCCGTTTTTTATCTAGTAAAGCTGTCACTAGATATTTGCATCTGGTACATAGACAGTTCAGCTGTTTTTCAAGAAATTCCTTTGTTATTCCAACAAAGGGGATGCCTTCAACACCGTCTACGCATTTCTTTTTCAAGTCGAGGAACATATCCCTAAATTTCACCTTTTCTTTTCCCGGAAGTGAACTGCATTTGGAAATGCCTTTCCAAAGGACAAAATGCACTGTACAGTTCTTCTTGGAAGTAGTGCTCTCTCTTCTCCAGCCAATTAGCATTGTGTATAAATTTTTCTCTTTGCTTTATTGTGGAGCACAGTTTCTCTTCGAGACCCACCTTTTCACCCAGTGCCTGATTGTGTGCCGTTTTCACTTTATGCCTGTCCACTGCTGTCTTTCTGTGTTTTTTCTGTGTCAATTTGGTAAAGTAAATCCGCTGGGCATCTTTTCTCGCCTTTAGACAATAATTCTGATGGCAAAAGAACCAAACGGGACAGGCAAAAAATTTTTTTTTAAAAATGAACGAGAGGAGGAACATCAATTCTCGCAGTATTGGATTGAGGTTCTTTTGACACATAATACAAAGTTACAGGACGAAAATGAATTAATGGATAAAACCGTGAAAGAATTAACAGACGAGAAAGATCAAATGGGCAAAGTAATAGACGACCAAAAGGCCCAGAATATAGAGATCAAACGGAAATGTCAGAGAAATATTAGGGCTCTGGCCTTGGAAAAGAAAATGAAGGCTATGGTCGAAGATGAAGTTGATT
>NW_024585088.1:6417-7520 GCF_018398535.1 Haplochromis burtoni
GCCAAACAGCTTCTCTTTCACTAGCTAGGAGCATGAGAGCAATGAAGAGGGAGCAAGGAGGACAAGGAGGCATGGAGAGCCCGAGGTCCAACTGGAGGGTGGTGTTCGCGTAATAGGCAGTACGCTAGCAAGGAGCATGAGAACGATGTAGAGGGAGGAGGCAAGGAGTTTCTGAAGTCCAAACGGAGGGTGGTGTTCGCGTAATGGGCAGGCCAAGCAGTTGCTCTTTCACTAGTTAGGCACTTGAGAGCAATGTAGAGGGGGCAAGGAAGACGGGGAGCAACGGAGATCCTAAGAAGGTCCTCACCGAAGGGGGTGTTCATGAAACCCGCCCTCCGCAGACCTATGTGTACGCTAGCGAGGAGCGTCAGAACGATGTAAAGGGAGCATAGATGAGGAGGAGGCAAGGAGTGTCTGAAGTCCAAACAGAGAGTGGTGTTCGCGTAATAGGCAGGCCAAGCAGCTGCTCTTTCACTAGTGAGGCGCAGGAGAATGATGGAGAAGGAGCAAGGAGGACGAGGAGCAACGGAGAGCTCGATGTCCTCACCAACGGCGGTTTTCGCAAAATCCACCCTCTGCAAACCTAAGCGTACTCTAGCGAGGAGCGTGACAAGTATGTAGAGGGAGCAAGGAGGACGAGGAGGCTCGGAGAGCCTGAGGTCCAACTGGAGGGCGGTGTTCGCGTAATAGGCAGCCCAAGCAGCTGCTCTTTCACTAGCGAAGCGCAGGAGAATGATGGAGAAGGAGCAAGGAAGATGAGGAGCAATGGAGAGTCCGTGGTCCTCACTTAGGCCCATTTACGCGTAACCCAAGGCCCATCCGGCAAAGCGCTCACCTGCGAGGAGCAGGAGAACGGGGCAGAAGGAGGTCGCAGGACGGGGAGGCAGGGAGAGTCCAAAGTCCTCACTTAGGCCGGTTTACGCGAACACTGCCGAGAAGGAGACATTGATGATGATGATGATGATGAGGTGAAGTTGAGAGTTGTTTGCTCCGGCAGTTTGGGGTCCCTCCAGACCCCAGTGTTTGCCATCGTAACTTACGAATGTGCATTGGGGTTGCGAAATACCCCATTGTGGGTACACTTTGACCCCATAGTAATCGTG
>NW_024585088.1:7624-9153 GCF_018398535.1 Haplochromis burtoni
AATGTGCATTGGGGTTGCGAAATACCCCATTGTGGGTACACTTTGACCCCATAGTAATCGTGTAGTAGAGAGCATCCCCGGTCCTCGCGAAGGCCCGTTTACGCGTAACCCGAGGCCCATAAGGCTAAGCACTCACCTGCAAGGAGCAGGATAACCGAGGAACGGGAGGTAGGAGGACTAGGATGCAGGGGGCGTCCGAGGTCCTCATAGAGGCCGGTTTACGCCAACACTGCCCTCTCCAAAGTTAAGCATCCGACAGCGAGGCACAGGAGAACCGAGGAGAAGGAGGAAGGAGGACTAAGAGGCAGGGAGTGTCCGAGGTCCTTACTTAGGCCGGTTTACGCGAACACTGCCAAGAAGGAGACGACGATGATGATGATGATGTGAAGTTGAGAGTTGTTTCCTCCAACGTTTCAGGGTCCCTCCAGACCCCAGTGTTTGTCATCCTTACTTACGAATGTGCATTGGGGTTGTGAAATACCCCATCGCCATTACTAAGGGGTCACAGTGTACCCACGGAGTAGAGAGCACCCCCATTCCTCGCGAAGGCCGGTTTACGTGTAACTTGGGGCCCACCCGGCTAAGCGCTTGCCTGCGAGGAGCAGGAGAATGGAGCAGAAGGAGGTAGGAAGGCGGCAGGGAGAGTCTGAGGCCCTCAAGGAGGGCGGTTTACGCGAACTCTGTCCTCTGTAAAGCCAAGCGTCCAACAGCGAGGCCCAGGAGAACTGAGGAGAGGGCCGGTTTACGTGAAGACTACCCTCTGTAAAGCTGAGCGTTTGCAAGCGCAAGGGTAGAAGGACCAAGGAGAAGGAGGAAGGAGACGATGATGATGATGATGATTGTGTGAAGTTGAGAGATGTTTGCTCCGGGGGTTCGTGGTCCCTCGAGACCCCAGTATTTGCCATCGTAACTTACGAATGTGGTGTCGGGTGGCGAAATACCCCATCATGATCACTAAGGGGTCACAGAGTACCCACGGAGCACGGAGTGCCCGCGGTCCCCACTTGGGCCGGTTTACGCGTAACCCGGGGCCCATCCGGCTAAGTGCTCGCCTGCAGGGAGCAGGAGAACAGGGGAGAAGGAGGAAGGAGGTTAAGGAGGAACGGAGAGTCCGAGGTCCTCACTGAGGCCGGTGTACGCAAACACTGCCGAGAAGGAGACGACGATGATGATGATGATGATGATGATGTGAAGTTGAGAGTTGTTGCCGTGGCGCTTTGGGGTCCCTCCAGACCCCAAGGTTTGCCATCGTAACTTACGCGATCGATGGAGGGTTACAACCAATTAGGTGCCTTTGTCCGACGCTGTGACAAGACCCACTATAGCCGGGGGTCCGCCTGACCCCCATCTGCCCCCACCGCGAACCGGCGCCCTGTTTTGCGTCGTTGGTACTTGCTGGCTTGTGTAGCCACTAGGTAACAATAGCTCAACACTGCGCCTAGCATCCTGGAGCACTTCTGTTGTCTTTTGTACGTGTTTTGAGTTTTTATGTGCTTTGGAGTTTTTATGTGCTTCGGAGTTTTTACGTG
>NW_024585088.1:9173-10317 GCF_018398535.1 Haplochromis burtoni
AATTTCACAACAGCCAAGTTGTTGAATTATTATTGAAACGCCACAAAGAGGAAAAAAATAAGATGCAGCAATTTTACGAGGAAAATACTAAAAAACTGGAAGACAAAGCCAATGCTGCAGACAGAAAGTTAGAAGAGGTCATCGAAATGTATGATTCCAAAATAGAAAAGCTTGAGAGAACAGTAAAAAAGTAAAAAATAGTAGAGGTGTGGCCGTCAATGCGGTTAAAGAACGTGGTTAAACAACATCAATCCTCGCAGTGTTGGATTGAGGGTCTTTTGACACATAATACAAAGTTACAGGACAAAAATGAATTGATGGATAAAACTGTGAAAGAATTAACAGACGAGAAAGATCAAATGGGCAAAGTAATAGACGACCAAAAGGCCCAGAATATGGAGATCAAACGGAAGTGCCAGAGTAATATTAGGGCTCTGGACTTGGAAAAGAAAATGAAGGCTATGGTCGAAGATGAAGTTGATTGTTTGAAAAAGAAAAATGAAGACCTAAAAAAGGCCCTAAGCACAGAGCAGGAAAACCACAGAAAGACAGCAGTGGACAGGTATAAAGTAAAAATGGCACACAATCAGGCACTGGCTGAAAAGGTGGCGCTCGAAGAGAAACTGCGCTCCACAACAAAGCAACGGGAAAGATTTATATCCAAAGTGAATTGGCTGGAGAAGAAAGAGCACTACTTCGAAGAGGAATTGTACCAGTGCGTTTTTTCCTTTGAAAAGGCATTTCCACATGCAGGTCACTTGAGAGGAAAAGAAAAGGTGGAATTTAGGGATATGTTCCACAACTTGAAAAAGTAATACGTAGACGGAGTGGAAGGCATCCCCTTTGTTAGAACAACAAAGGAGTTTCTTGAAAAACAGCTGAACTGTCTACGTATCAGATGCAAGGATCTAGATGCAGCTTTACTAGATAAAACACTGGAGCTGGAATCATTTAAAAAGCAGTACAATGATATGGTAAAGTCTTCCGAATACGCTTTATTCAGACAAAGAGAGGAGCTCATTGGACCAGTGAACCAGATTATCCAAAAGGCTGGCAATGAAGAAAAAGAGATAGGTCATCTAAAATCTAGAGTGAAAGACGCTCAACTCCAGCTTAAATTAGAAAAACAGAAAGGACAAAAGCT
>NW_024585089.1:0-10310 GCF_018398535.1 Haplochromis burtoni
TTCCTTCCACCGCCTGACAATTTTCTCAGTCGACGTCAGCAGCGCTCCGCCAGCACTATACACAGTGCAGGTAGAGCACTGCTTTCCCCTCCTGAGACACCTGACGGTTTGCCAGAATCTCTTTGAGGCAGTCCAAAAGTCTTTTTCCATGGCCTCTCCGAACTCCTCCCACACCCGAGTTTTTGCTTCAGCCACTGCCCGAGCCGCATTCCGCTTGGCCTGTCGATACCTGTCGGCTGCCTCCGGAGTCCCACAAGCTAACCAAGCCCGACTCCTTCTTCAGCCTGGTGGCTCCCTTCACCTTTGGTGTCCATCATTTGGTTCGAGGATTACCACCATGGCAGGCACCAACCACCTTGCAGCCGCAGCTCAATGCAGCAGCTTCGGCAATGGAGACGCTGAACATGGTCCATTCGGACTCAATGTCCCCAGTCTCCCTCGGAATGCTGTTGAAGCTCTGCCAGAGGTGTGCCTTGAAGATCTCGCGGACTGAGGCCTCTGCTAGACGTTCCCAGCGCACCCTCACTACGCGTTTAGGTGCACCGGGTCTGTCCAGCGTCCTCCCCCGCCACCTGATCCAACTTACCACCAGGTGGTGATCAGTTGACAGCTCAGCCCCTCTCTTTACCCGAGTGTCCAGAACATAGGTCTGGTGATATGATTACAAAATCGATCATCGACCTGCGGCCTAGAGCGTCCTGGTGCCACGTGCACTTATGGACACTCTTATGTTCGAACAAGATGTTCGTTATGGCCAAACTGTGATTTGCACAGAAGTCCAATAACAAAACACCGCTCGGGTTCAGATCAGGGAGGCCGTTCTTCCCAATCACGCCCCTCCAGGTCTTGCTGTCGTTACCCATGTGAGCATTGAAGTCTCCCAGCAGGACAACAGAGTCTTCAGGTGTTACGGTTTGGAGGAGGACTCAAGCGCAGGACTCCGGTTCTGATGCTCACAAGAAGGGTTTATTTACAATTCACCAGGTGTATATACAAGAATGTGCGGGGGGTGCTATATACAGCTGAGTGGGGGGAGAAGGGGTCTCCAGGGTAGTCCAGGGGAAAGCACGCGTTCTTCCGATTATCCATTCACACGATCACAGGCTGACACTCCGACACTGCCACACGGGAATCACACGGGGGTAAATCCAGGAAGCTCTGTAGACAGGGAGACAGGGTTAAGTACGACGCACAAAGGAAAGCACTCTAAACTTGCTGTAGCTTGACTTCACTAACGCGTGGTAGACAACAATCCAGCGACGAACAGCAGTCACCTCCTGGCTTAAATGCTGCTCACCTTAATGAGACCAGGTGTCTCATCTCCCGAGGGTGTGAACCCACAGTGAGTTCTGCCCCGGCGAGAGAGAAGAGGAGAGAGAGAGGAAGAGAGAGAGAAACAGAGAGAGTGCTGATCAGCATGCAGCACAGTACCCTCCCCCCCCCAACGGGAGCCTCCCGGCGAACCCCAGGCTTGTCAGGGTGAGCCGCATGGAACGCCCACACCATACCCTGATCCAGGAGGGCCGCCCGCAGGATCCAAGAACGCTCCTCCATTCCGTAGCCCTCCCAATCCATGAGATACTGCAGACTGCGCCCCCAGCGCCGGACATCCATGATTCTCGAAATGGTGAAAGCCGGGTGGCCATCAATGACCCGGGCGGGTGGAGGGGGTCTGGAAGGAGGGCACAGAGGACTAGAGAGGCGCGGCTTCACTTGCGACCAGTGTTGGTCAAGTTACTTGAAAAAAGTAATCAGTAACTAAGTACTGATTACTTCCCCCAAAAAGTAATCCCATTACTTTACTGATTACTTATTTTCAAAAGTAATTAATTACTTAGTTACTTTTTAAAAACACGATTTACAACCTGAATCGGTGATAAAGCGATAGATCTTTCAGCCCAATTCTACTTTTTCTACATAATCCATCATACAAAATGTAATCAAATGGAAAAGCTTTTTAAAACTTGTTTTATTAGTTTTAATCTTTTAACTTTATGCATCAGGCAAAAAATTTAATTATATGCAACATTCTCTGACTGGAAGAAATTTGTTTAACATTTAAACCTATTTTTTGCACATTCTAGCACATAATTTTTCTTTTTTTTTTTGTTTACACTCACTCTTTCAAATAGATGCAAGTAAAACACAGCAGAAGATAAATAAAGTCAAAGACTAGCGGTCCTTTTGCTCTATTTTCACCTGTAAAGCAGCAGTAGGGTAGGTGGAGGTTTACTCTGGTGCAGGTGTGCCGCGGCGGTCAGTGGAAGAATCCGTGAGTTTCTCTGTGAATTTTCCATTATGTCATAGTGCACTCGTGCTTGCTTGGAAGTTTAGGGGTTTTTTTTCGCTGTAAAAAGACGTTTTCTTCCCACGCACAACGAACACTAATGTTTTTGTCACTTTTTATGGAATCAAACTTAAAGTAAGGTCAGTACTTCCACGCTTTAAACGCTGCACGCTCATACTCTCTCCTGCACTCGATATCTACTGTTGATCTGCAGACAGCTGTTGTCACGAACATTGCACTTGCTTACATCACTGTGATGAGACATTCTCGCAAAAAAATCATGGTTTTAGTAACGCAGTAACGCAGCGTTCCTACGGGAAGTAACAGTAATCTAATTACCGTTTTTGCAATAGTAATCCCTTACTTTACTCGTTACTTGAAAAAAGTAATCAGATTACAGTAACGCGATACAAGTAACGCGTTATTGCCCATCTCTGGTTATGACTCATTATTGGTATCTTTTCTTTATCTAATTAGCCAATCACATGGCAGCAGCTCATTAGTGCATTAAAGCTTTTAGTTAGGCATATAGACATGGTCAGGCTGACCTGCTTACTGCAAACTGGCAGGATGGGGAAATTAGGTGATTTTAGTGACTTTAAAGATGGCATGCTTGCTGGTGTTAGGTTGACTGGTGCGATCCTTTAAAAAACTTACGTCCGTTACCCTAGGGACCGTTTTCTGCCATGCCCCAAAAAATGCTATAAAAAGATTATATATTCATATTTTTTTCCACTTTAAATTAAAACTACTTCTCCCTGAAATATTCATATAAAGTTTTAATTATATTTCGGGGGTTTTAACCCTTTAAATCGCAGTTTAATTACATGAGTGCACCTTTTTTTTAGCCCCAAAAAACAAAAAAACCTAAATATTTTTTTTAAAAAAACATTTGAAGTAATATTTGACTTTTATTATAATTAGGCCTTTGGATGGTCCAAAGATTCGCACCAACATTCGTTTTGATCCAGCATTATTTTTAATGCAGGGGCAAATTAAAAGAAAAACTTACGTCCGTTACCCTAGGGACCGTTTTCTGCCACACCCCAAAAAGTGCTATAAAAAGATTATATATTCATATTTTTTTCCACTTTAAATTAGCCAATCTTTTAAAACTACTTCTCCCTGAAATATTCATATAAAGTTTTAATTATATTTCGGGGGTTTTAACCCTTTAAATTGTAGTTTAATTCCATGAGCTCACCGTTTTTTTAGCCCCAAAAAACAAAAACTTAAATATTTTCCATAAAATACATTTGAAGTAATATTTGATTATTGTTATAATTAGGCCTTTCGATGGGTCAAAGATTGGCACCAACATTTGTTTTGATCCAGCATTATTTTTTTTGCAGCATCATAGTAAATTATAATAAAACGGTATATTATGTTTTTAGTTTTCACATACTAAGTGCTTATTACCTCGTTGTTTTCTAAAATAAAATTACAAAAATATGTTAATAACAATACAAGATCACTTTGAACCAAAAAAACATTTATTTGAGAAGGATGAATATGAACAGTTATGTTGGGAATCAAGGAAGAATATGATTTCCGCTGCCTCCAGCCGGCTGCTTGGAGCGGTCTGCTTCCAGCTGGCTGCAGCGGTGGGTCCCGGTGTCGTTCCGTGGTGAGTGTTCCGGGCCAGTTTGTTTCAGGCTGGGAAGTCTAAATCACGCACAAACAGTATTCCACAATTTTTATTTTTAGTTACAAACACTTCTAATTATGACGTTTTACGCCTGAAACGTTGGAGGGCTTAGTTCTTTATACAGAAAAGTTACAGCAGGATATAAATAATTATCAGGCAAAATGTCCTTTGTTCATTACAATAATCCTGTCCGAACGTGAGAATAGTCAATATAAAATGTTTTCTTACCCTCAAATTGAATAATAAGGCAAAGATACACGTTCTTTATAAAACCAAAACATTCCCTCGCTGCGTCGTGGTGACGCATGTGCCATGTTCGGTCGGGGTAGCTACCTACACGACATGTCCGATCCACGCTAGAGCAATAAATCTGTAGTTTTCTTTTCTAACTCTCAAATTGCATGGTAATGCAACGATCCAAGTTCTTCATAAAAGCAAAACAAACCATAGCTCGCTGCGTCATCGTGACATGTGTCATGTTCTGTAGCATGTAGCTACCCTGTAGCTACCCCGACAGGGTAGCTACCTACACGTTATGTCCGATCCCACGCAATAAATCTATCTTTTTCTTTTGTAACCCCCGGTAACTGAGTGGCAATGCAACGATACTAATTTTTAAAGTAACGAAAACATTAATATTTCCCTGCATTATCCCGATGCAGGGGGGAAGGGCGGATTTTGTCATCCGCTAACAGCTAACAGCCATCGGCTGAAAGTATCGCCAACGCGATGGCGGATCATTGTCTTTGAGTGACCAAAATACTTTAAAATATCGCCCTGTTACTGTCTCATTCATCTCCTTTTCGCTCCCAATGTTATAACGAGTGGCAAAGGTGCTTTTTTTTACCGTTAAATTTGCGTGCCAGTGTGCCTGTCACTACCCGATCCGTACCGGAAACCCGATCGGTACCCCGCATGCGCGAAAGGTGTCTACTTCCGGTCGTAGCATTTTACCATAGTTATGGGTCAGAGTATCTGTTAATATGTTAAGAATAATAAGTATATCTTAAAATGTTTGCAATAATGAAGCATTTCAGTACAATGTAGACAAAAACGAAAAATAAAAAGATAGTTACGGATCAGGACTCCCCGATCCTTACTGCGCATGTGTAAAGTCTGACCGTACAAATCAGGTCTACCCGATCCGTGCAGATGTTTTCTTCTTCTGTTAGTTTAATGGCAGTGTACTCCCCAGTGTACGAGGATACCGCCACCTGCTGACCGAGCGAATAAACCCTATTATAAACTGAATTAGCGTCATTACAAACGTGTGTTAAATTTGATTTAGCGATAGTCGAGTGTGTTTATGCTTGTCTGTGAGGAGAGGATTGTTGGAATAGTGATGATGATGTGCGCTATCACTGTCAATTGTCAATAAACACTTCATCTGGCTGATGAATCTACACGTGAGATATTACAAAGTCTGCATTATTAACTCTGTAATAAGGCGCCATTCTTCTTATTTTACGGCGCTGTTGCTCAATCGGGGGACACTCTCTGTTGAGGAGAAAAGCATGAATTTCTTTGTATACGGATTATCCACTGTTTAAATGTCGAAAAGGAGGCAGAGCTGTTGAGAAATGCTAGGAGCTAACTGGGCGCTAACCGTATCATTCAAATGATATTTGAATTGAATGTCGCAATGTTGGCAAAGAGAGGAAGTGACGTAAGATTTGTGCATGCGGGGTACCGATCGGGTTTCCAGTACGGATCGGGTAGTGACAGTGCCAACCGCAGTGCGCGCCGAGCCCTTTCGTCGTCAAAAATAACTACTTCCGGGGTACAGCTTGTTTTCCCAACCACAGCTTCACTGAAAAATTAACTTTTTGTCATAATAAAGTTAATTTGGCTTTGGTTCCAGCTTTTATATTTATTGTTTTTGTATTGCATATTGGCCTAAGAGAAAAGACGGGGAAAAAAAGGTATGCGTGTGTGTGCGTGCGTGTGTGTGTGTGTGTGTATGTGTATTTTTTTTCTTTTTTTAGGCATAAAAACCTTTATTTTATTTTTTTACACATACACGCCATTGTCTAAGACTGTTAGTGACACAGAATTATCATTTATTCAGCAGAAAGTCTATGGAATAAATACGAAAATTTACTTCATTTCATTCACTGGCCAAAAAGTGAAAAAATTGCGCCACCTGGTGGACAAATATAAAAATTAAAATTTCAAGGCCCTGAGTCCTCATTGACATCCAAAGCAAAAAAAATAAATAAAATCATATAATAATAATTTTGGGATGAAAAATAGCGTTTATAATGGAAGTCAATGGGGCCGAAAACGGTCCCTAGGGTAAAGGGTGTGAGGATTTCTGCTGCTCAGCCATTTTAGGCTGATTTAAGAAATTCACACTGAAATTTTAAAATTAAAAAAAAAAAAAAATCCTTTGGCAAGATTGGTTATATTCCACTGAACACAGTGGAAATGGCATGCATTTAAAACCAGAAAGTGGTACAAAAAGGTCCCAGGACGACAGGAGGGAAACTGCTGATTTATTGGGTTTTTCCCACAGAACCATCCCCTTGGTTTATAGTGTAATGTATATGTTGTAAGCGGTAGTTGTCTGGTCACCCTGACCCAAGTCAATAAAGCATGCTGAAGAATTGTGAAAATAATGCACCTTTGCCTTGTTGAGGACTGAGGAAATGAAAATAACCTGAAACTACAACATGTGAGAAATGAAGCAGACCTGCCACACAACTTAGGATAGCAAGCGAAAGTAGTTTGGATGAATGTTATTGGGTTGAGCTCAGCTGCTTGTAATAATCTCCTGCTGGCTTCTCTTCTTTTGGCCTTTCTCCCAGTCAGCGCTAGCTAAACATCAACCGTAGTATAAAGTAACATGTGAGGTTCGGAGCTATGAACATGCAGCTTTGTTATCATTAGACTGAGACTGTCAGGACATTCATTTACCCTGGTTATATAAGGGGAAATTAGTGAGAGAAGGAGAGGAGGTAGGTGTTTTAGTCCCTGCTCTCTTTTTCTATCTCTGGTCTTTTATGTCAAAGCAGGAAACACCTCTTGAATGTCAGACAGCCTCTCTCATCAACAACCTGCTCTTTATTTATAGGATATTCTCTTTGTGTCTACCTCACATCAGTGTGTTTGCCTCTGGGATCATAAAGTCACAGCAAGCAAGCAAACAAATGCCACCTCCTTTGCCATGGAAACTTTTGAGTAGAAAACTCTCAGGTTGGGTCCCACAGGACAGACACAATTTCGTTTATGATACATTGTTATCATAACTTAAATACAGTCAAGTGAGACCTCACAGCTACAAGGCAAGCCCTATGAGAAACGTATTTTGCTGACTAATGAGGATAAGCTCAAAGCATCTGACACACAGGAAGTTTATATGGACACGTTTGAGCTCTTTTACAGCATAAAGAAAATTTGATATTCACCAGTAAAGTCAATTTTTTCCTTAATTTTGATGCCAATTGTACCTTAAAACGTAATGCGGTACAAATATTGCTTTATTACTGCTTTATTCTTTTATTAAAGAAGTCCAGACGCTCATTTGACTACAATGACCTGGATGACTGAGAACCTTCACAGACACATTGCTTCTGCATCTGAAAACTGAAGGTGTTAAGGACTCTTCCATATTAGAAAGAGAACTATCTGCAGTATCTTTAATACTACTTTTTCCTCATCAATGACCAAAAAGAAGAAGAAAAATCATAGGTAAACTGGACTCTGTGACATTCTAAACATGTTACGTGAATGCACCGCAGCCACACAGTCAGTGCGCGTGCACGACTGTTTTAACCAATTGGGTATGACGGGGCGGAGCGATTAAAGACATTTCTATTCTATTTTTTCTTTTTTTATGACCGCTTCTAAGGAGAAGGCCCATGTGTTTTACAGGATATGTAACGCACCTTGAGGTTGCTGACCTCCGCGTAACATATGTCTGCTCCAAAGCCACGGCACATAGCCACGAGGAGCAGTTTTTTAAAAGGGGAAAGAGCTGAAGGGAACCTGCGGTGTGAGCGTGGGCTACGATGGAAAAAGTCAGTGAAGATGCCAAGACGAACCCGGCTGCCACCGCGAACTTTTTGTCCAAGATATTTTTCTGGTAAGTTAATAAAACGTCCTGCGGGCTAACGTTGAAACTTGAAAACACGTATAAAGGATGTGGAGAAATGTATATGTTTTCTAAATGTTGTTTTTAAAGTAAGTGGAGCCATAAAACAGCTTAAACCGAAAGTTGCTGAAAACCAGAAGTCGGGTGCTTGGCTAAAACGCTGTTGACTGGTTTTCGTTACAGAATTTAAACTGCAAGTCTTTAATGTCAGAAGCATATCCTGTATATATTTATTCAAAGCTTTATCGTTGAGTTATTTTGAATACCGCCGCTTCAAATGGCAATTGTTTACTGGCAATAGTATGTTTGTTTGTGTGGACGATCAAGCTGTTTTTTGCTGTTTTGTACACGACGGTTTCCTTTACCACTCACGTCAAGCTCACGGAGTTTGATTTCTCAATTCCCAGCAACTTATAACCTCGCGAACAGAAGCAGGACCTCCTGAGTAGAACGTAGCCGTTGTTAATACACCTGTGCTCTTTAATTTTTACAGGTAATTGGACGTGTTTACCTTGCACTAGCCCAGTGGCAACGCGCTCTTACTTCTCTTCCAAAGAATCTCCCTTGAGTTCTTACACCAGGGGCGAGTCTAAGTTAAAACCTTTAGGGGGGCTCAGTTTCCAAGGATAATGCCATGCATATAATAAATTGGCTTTAATATTTATGTAAAATGGTGCAACCATTCAGTCCTTTTCACCTTTGGAAACCTAAATTCAATCTGATAAATATTAAAATGTTGCCTTGAAACTCAATCTATTTAGACATTTAAATATAGTACTGTCACAGTGGTAGTGACTGAGGCAAAGGCTCAGTCATGCTGACCACTATTTTCCAAAGTTAAAGAACAGTTTGTAGAAAAGCAGATTAGAGGAGAAGCATCCACAGCTTTTTTAAGCTAAGTCTCTTAACCATATAAAGTCAGTCCACTGTGCTTTAGATAATTTATTTTATTTGTTTTTAATGGGTGCTATGATGACATTTAGGGACGCTTGAGCATCCCCTAAAAGAGTCTAAGCTTGTCAGAGTTGTGGTAATCTTTTTAAAAAAGGAAAAAAAAAGTCCAACACAATCTGCAGACTGACTGTGTAAATCATTAGTAAACACCTCCTATAGCCATTGGTAAACAGTGGTCCCAATTTTGGGCCCGATAGTTGTAGTAGTATTTATTTATTGTCATTGTCAAGAACAATGAAATTGCGTTTGGGGCTTCCATACAACCCAAAAAAAAAGAAGAAAATAATAAATACCCCTTTATTATTTCGTTCTGCGGCGTCATGTGAGTGTCTGCTTTTTGGCATCTGCAAAAATGCGTGCAATTAGTTCCAGTTTGGGCCTGGCACGGCTTCAGTGAAAAACACTGTGTGTGCAAAGAGACATTTCTGCGTGCAAAATAAACTACACAGGAGTCAAGAGAGAAAAGGAAATCCATTAAAATGTGACTACAAAACACACAAAGAAATGAAATGGACACGAAGTGAGGTAAACAAGCAACAAAGACCTGCATTTTGGATCCTTGCTTTTATGTAAGTGCTGTTGGGTTTTTTTAAATTTGTTTGAACCTGTATATCTATTAATCCATCTGTGCCTCCAGCCCATCATGTTATGAAGTCCTGCTTTACCACACATTTCTCACGTCATTTTAAGGTTGTTTTTTTTTTCATTGCTGCAAGCATATTACATGTTTTTTTGCACGGCTCTAACACCATGTAGAGTTGATGATCAGCTAAATTAAACCATAAACTGCGGTCTCTCCTCTTTCTTTCGACATCTGCTTCCACTTCCTTCTGACTCTTGGATTTATTTTTCCCTCAGGTGGCTGAATCCTTTGTTCCGGGCGGGGTACAAACGTAGGCTGGAGGAAGATGATATGTACCAAGTGCTTGCAGAGGACCGGTCGGAGAAACTGGGACAGGACCTGCAGAGGTAGAGAAGCTTTACATCTATGTACTAAGACACTATCACATCTGGTGGCTTTGTTAGCTCATTCACATGCGTCTGACTGTGTTGGTGTTGAGTTTGAAGGCTTCTTTCTAACATGGATGAACTGAGGGGCTACACCAAGGTCCGGTATAAGGGATTGAAGCACCAGCCTTTCCAATTAGTAGGTGACCTACTCTACCACCTGAGATACAGCCACCCCAGTATACCTAGGAGTTGGGTCATTTACCCATTTCTAAATGTTAAGTGATACCACTCACTACCCTCTCCTTCAAGGTATTTGTTATGGGAAATACTTATGACTGACAAATCACTTTTTGGGTTGGTTTTTTTTTTTTTTTTTT
>NW_024585090.1:0-983 GCF_018398535.1 Haplochromis burtoni
CCTGTCCACTATACTGAATAATAATTTCTACTATCTTTTGCTGCGTTGCTCTCTCCACTTCTGTCTTACCTTGTTTCTTCTTCTTTCTCCCTCTCTGATGTCCTTTCCACCTGCCCTAAACACTTAACATTATTTTACCTTCTCTTCATCTGGCTTCCATCACTTGATCTGTCACCTCGGTCTGCTGCCTCCAATCTCACTACTCGCCTTCCCAGCTGACTCAGCAGCTGGTTTCTGAGCTTGTACCAGTTTGTGTGTCAGGTGGGAACAGGTGACACCACAGGGCACACACTGACCTCACTGTGTCACTTTCACTCCAGCTCACATCAGGTTTGTTTGAGATGCTGCTTCTCTCCTTGAGGCTGCTTTAAAGCTTGTATGTGCTACTTGAAAAAAATTGAAAAAAGCTACCTAGAGGCACTCCGACTGGGGTTTCGGCTACTGTAAGACTTATTGAATGGCTGTTTTTCAGTATATCTCACTGTGTAATGTTTCCTTAGATTGTGGCATTTGGAGTTCAATGGGCTTTTGAGGAGATAATGGTAGTCATAAATTAAAACACATTAATTCCAACAGATTCAAAAAAATGTGCTTGTTTCTTTTAATCAAAGCTATAAATTATGTGTTATAACGAGATAAAGATAAATGTTTAGTTTACACCCAAAGTACTATTCAAATCAAGAATCTCTAAAGCATTCATTTCTGTCTGTCTCGGCATCTCTTTTTTTTTATTGATACTCATTTTCGCAGGACTGTATGCAGACCTGTGAAAATGCACAGGATACTGCACTGTTTCACTTTCTGTTTTGTTATCTGGAAAACTTTGCAGTAAATTACAAAGTCACAAGAGCAGAGCTAGAGAAATTCCTTCTCCTCCATTCTAGATGTCCAATAACTCTGAGGCAAGTGGGTAAGATGTGCTGTAGATGGACTCGCCGTGTGTGTGTGTGTGTGTGTGTGTGTGTGTGTGTGTGTGTGTGTGT
>NW_024585090.1:1003-1727 GCF_018398535.1 Haplochromis burtoni
GTGTGTGTGTGTGTGTGTGTGTGTGTGTGTGTGTGTGTGTGTGTGTCTTCCAAAGATGCCAGAGTTAATCAACAGAAGGGAATTTAATGCCTTTCTGCTTCCTGCTCCAGTGGGCAGTTAAAATTATAGCATTTAGATTCAGAAGCAGATATTCTCAGTTAGCTCTGGCTGGATCTACACCCTGCCTGTGAAAACTTTGGCATCACTTTATCAGCAAGAAGCTTTAATTTGTAGATGTACTTCACTTCACTTCACTACACTTGATGTAAAACACAAATTCCTCGGGTGTCTCTAGCTCCATTTCAGTTTTCGTTATGTGTGTCATTTTTCTGTGAAATCGCAGATCCCAGAAAATTTAACAAGACCACACTGTGAATTTACAGCTTTAGGCTGCAGATGTAATAGTGATGGATGATGGAGTTTTGTGCAGGTTTTGTCCCCTGCAGCTGACAGGGATTTAAATTGTTTAGAAATGAGTTTCACAGAACAAATCTTACTGCAACTTATCATACACTCATTGTCCACTCATTCAAAACTAAGCCAGTAGTTGTGTTTATATGAAGAAATGTTTCATTATGATGAGGTCAATTGTTTATATGCACTTTGATTTTATACAGTCTTTAATGTGTTTAATGGTGTTTGCGTGTGTGCATACAGCTAATCGGAATATGGCAATACCAAAAGTGATGAATATGACATGCTGTCTTTGACGTTCACTGAAAAT
>NW_024585090.1:2950-5493 GCF_018398535.1 Haplochromis burtoni
TGGCACACTATAACATAAAATGATCCATGTCCTTGATGCAGTCTTAATTCTATCAGCCCTGGGACAAGCTATAATCTCATTATCTGTTGTTAACAGAGTCGGGGTTGGAGGGGTGTCTGTAGTGATGGGGATCTACCTCGGGGCAGATTACCTCTCCATTATCCACTCAGAATTGGACATTGTCACCTATCAAAAGCCAGAGGTGTCAATTGATCCAATCATGATTGCCAACTAATTATGGACGCCTTTCCTCAGTGGTCCATGGAGCTTCACAGTGGAGCAATGCTATGGATTTGCTGCTTTAAGGGTCACATTGTTTTCACGTTGTCATTTTAAACATCGATATAATAAAAACAATTGCCACAGTTTTAATTGTCTGTGTGTGATGGGCCAGTAACTGAAAAGTTTGGTTACTGCTTTTTTTTTTCTTTGTAAAAATGTTTATAAATTTATGTTTATTATTAGATTTCAATATAGATTCTGTGTAAGAGTCTTTATGTATTCTAAAATTCACAAACAAGCCAATAAAAATGGGGGTAACTTGTATTTTGCTTTTTATATTTGCATCTTCTTAAACTCCGTAATAATAAGTGATAGATGATGATCATACACAATAGGTTTACATACCACTGTAACCCATGACTTCCTCCAGCAAACAGTGGGTAATTCTATTTCCATTAAACATTGAAGAAATTTCTCAAAATAGTATGCTGTGTCATTGTCAGTATTATGTGATTATAACATTAAAAAGAGATCATATTTTATCCTGTCTTTTTTCTGTTGTAAGGAAAATTCAGAACATTGCCTTCTACTATCACAACTCACTTAATTGACTAACAGAAACATAATGTAATCAAGAGCTGTTGTCAAGGAGAAATTTTTCTGCAGTATGACCCATATCCCTCTTTAACTGAGCTATCACATAAAGCTTTAAATAGTCTTTGCTTCCTATATATATATATGATGTGTGAGCAGGACTAGTTTATTTTTGGAGACTTTCTAGCCTTTACAGTTCCCTACCATTACCATAGATCTCCCAAAGAAGTCAAAGTGGAGAAATGACACACTCATTGCATGTGAGAAGGAGCTAAGCACAGCATGGATTACAGCAGAACAGGGAGAGCACCTGCTGACCCAAAAGAAGTCAGCCTAGGCAAAAGACTGTTTCATGTGTTGTCCAAGCAGGAGGCAAAGAAACATCAAACAAAAGAACTACATGAACCTTAGTTCACTAACCTCTGGTAATTTCATTTTTCAAAAGAGTGTAGAAAAAAATAAATCAAAGATGCCACAGATGCATGAAAATATGATTAGAAAGAATAGTAACTGAGAAGAGTTCAAGTCCACTGCTCCCAGTGGTCATTTTTGGCATAATTGTCAACTTGCTGCTTCTTTTACACGCTTGAATCTACCGTGAAGACTGTATGTACCCTGGATAAAAGTAACAGTCTTCAAAGGGCTATTTCAGTATCAGCTCATATTTTTAACAGAGACACAAGACAGGCGGTATCTTACTAGTGTTGCTGACAGTTTACGTCACTGTAATCTTCTGCCATGACTAAGAATTCTTGAGTGGTCATGTATTGCATATTATGCATTATGCATTTTCTGGCTGTTCGAATGCTAACCTCATAAAGCTGCTGAGTACCAGCCTAACAATGAAGTTCATGTGTCCACACTTGATGCAGACTGTCTGCAGATTGGTGGTTAGAATAGAGAACGTAATGTACCACCTATTCAGTGCCTGACTGCCTACCCCACACCCACACTCCACACACACTCCCAGAATTTCTGGTGAAAATGTAATTTAGTACCAACTAGCCTATCGGTGTAGTGTAGCAGAGCAGACAGAAATAGCAACAAAGGTCAATGTAGCATAAAATTGACATCAGATTGCATAATGTGGAAACTGTAATGAGATGATCTTTTTCGAGGAACGCTGTGATTTTTTTTCCCCCTTTCTTTTTAAACAGACTAGAGAAGGAAAAGGAGGATGCATATTTAAAGGGATAACGCAGGCATGACCCCTCTTTTAATAAACTATAAAAGTATACACTTTTAGTTTTACATTCCACAAAATAATTTATTTTGCAGAATGAGCTACATTTTCTTAGTTCTGGTTATAAAATATATTCTCTCTTAATTGCTGACCTGCTTGTGTGTGCCCCAAGTTTGTACAGCTGGTTGATTAATGATGGCCTTTTGTGAGCTCACCTAATCTGGAGCTCATATCCCGTGGCCCTTTATGAGAAATAGCGCATCATAAACCAGGCTGCAGACCTGGTGGCTAACCATGTACGGCTGGATACTATTATATCATCATATAATTAGCTAGACAAATTTCGGACGAGGATTCATAATTGGTAGCAAACCAGGATGACAGCACAAACATTATCATCTCGCACCCTGGTGGCTAACATGTACGCGCTGGAAATACATTATATCATCATATATATTATTTTTGTGCACAATAGGCAATTTTCAGTGTACGCACTCGTCAAAAGCCATACCAAAAACCTGCTCTCCCTGCCAATTATACACAA
>NW_024585090.1:6401-7368 GCF_018398535.1 Haplochromis burtoni
TGTATTTTGGTTTGACCACACTGACACTGATCACAGTGGGGAGGACAAAATATGGAGAGCCATGTTTGTAAATGAGGCCCTCATTACTTTCTGTTCTCATTCAGGCCAGTGTTCCCCACTCCTCCTCTTTGTCGTCTTCTCTCACTTCATTTTTCTCTCTCTGTTGCTCCATCTCTTCATCTCTTTTCTTTAGAGAAAATAAAACTGGGTCACAGCTTCCTTCCTCCTGCTCCTCCACCTCCTCAGTGGCTTTAATGGAATAAATAGAAAAAAAGAGGCTGAGTTAATGCAGTGCTGGTGGATGTATGGATGCAGTAAAGCTATGGTGCTCTACACACACACTAGAGATGTAATCCCAGACACTTAAAATATATCTCTGCTCTCTCAGAGCGTCTTATCCACTTCACTTTCTGTGTTTTCACCCAACCACTACATTTAATTTCCAGAAATTTACCAAATGTAGCTGCCAACTCCTCACTAAAGATAATCCCTCTGATCATGATTCTGTGGAGACTGAACTAAACATCAATATATCTTACACTGGATAAATCGCCCCCTTCCCTTCTCAGTCAAGTGTCTCCTCTCTGACAAACAGATGTTCTCTGCTCTAAAGCAGCTTATAAGACAGCATATTGCTCCACAGAAGACATGCCTACAGTACCTTGGCGTTTTTAACACGATGCACCAGCTTGTTGATTCACTCTTTACTCTGTTACTCTGTCTTGCCTTGTATTTAGTTACCCCGTTCTGTTAGTTTGATTCTATTCACCTGTGCCTTGTTTTGCCTCGCCCTGATTACCTAATCTGTCTATTTAAACTGTCAGTCTGCTTGTGTTGGATGTGGCGTTTAGTGTGAAGCAGGATTTTGGCATGATGGCGGAAAGAACCTATTATGTCCAAGTTGTTAAACTGCACCTAAAAGTACCACGTGCGTGTTTTCATTTGGTGATTTAGAAGCTGTATAAAA
>NW_024585090.1:9791-10305 GCF_018398535.1 Haplochromis burtoni
GCTTAGATTTATCAACAATTTCATCATCATTGAAGTATTCTCAAGATATGCAAGAATTTAAACATATCGTTCATTTATGTTTATCCAACTACAAGTAAATATCAGTGCATATTTATGCATACAGACTAAATTAACTTTAATGTCCTCTGTATACAGAGTGTTGATGACCTCAGTATTTTTCAGTGTTTTTCCCTGAGAGCCAGAGGCTGCTATGAAAGGATTAGGCGATTAGAAAGACAACACTCTGAGATCGGCTGGCAGGCTTCATCAGATAAACATGTTTAGAGCAAACAAAAGTGTCGTAACATTGCCGGACCACTTTGATCCCCTCGTACTTCCTGCCAAGGCTACAAGAATCTCGCTTACATCTTCAGATGCCTGTCTCACTATCAAAGCCTTGTCAGATGCGGGGGCTCGTTTCTCAGGACTGCCCCAGCTATTCTTAGATTAATTACTTTACAACCCCTCTGAGGGCCAAGAGGTTCTGTATGCCCCGGAGCTTTCAACACTTAAC
>NW_024585091.1:0-1696 GCF_018398535.1 Haplochromis burtoni
TTATAACATACCATAATAGACCCATTTCTGTAATATACTCACATATCTATATTATTGCTAATATATATTTGTAATATATCTATATCATGGCTAAAGCACTTCTGGATGGATGCAAACTGCATTTCGTTGCCCTGTACCTGTGCATGTGCAATGACAATAAAGTTGAATTCTATTCTATTCTAATTCTGCCTCTACTTCACTCCTGCCAAATAAAGTAAAATATCCTGTAATTACAGTCTAAATTGTGGACATACCCTTTTTAAACCTTTGTGACAAGGGATTTCTTTAAATCACCCTGTAGTTCTTCAGCTAAGACACCTGAGTTAGAAAACACAAACACTGCAGTCGTCTTTACACGCGTGGGCAGTCGCTCTGAGACCTGCGTCTCATCACTGCCTGCACTCTTTATTTATACATGTCTGTGTGTGTGTGTGTGTACAAATAGCTTCTTATTCTAAGAACTCTGAGCTGAGGTTCCCCTTTTTCTAATTCTGTATTTTCTTACAAAAAGAGGAAGCTATCAGTTGTTTATCACACAAAAGTGCATGTCAAAAGTCACGTAGACGTTTGCTTAGTGATTAAATAAAAGAATACATTTCATGAAGCTGATCACATTATATAAAATCAATATTCTTTTGACACTTTGTGAAATATTAAAGGTAAGTATAAGAATATTAATCATTTTATTGTAAACAGCTCTTAGAGGTTACTCCTGTCCATCACTTTTTGAGGTGATGGACAAGGCATTCACAGCTCTTAGCATCTTGGTGGCCGATCATAGCGATCTGCTCCTTAAAAATGGAATGTATGTAAAAGATTTTAAGGAATGGTTCAGTATTAGTGCAAATGTTTTCACTGTAACTGAAAATCTTTAGAAGATTTTTTTGATTTATCAATTAAAACTATTAAATAATTAATCTTACAGTAATGAGTCTGTGTCCTTTATGAACTATTAGTTTATTATATTTATATTTCCTGGGGTGTTATTCCCAGGAAAGATTAGGATGTCAGCCTCTCTGACTTTGTCTCTCGTGAACTCATTTCTAATCTTGTCCAGTGAAAGTCTGAACATCTTCAGTTCGGCCTCCTGTCTTTTTGTCAGAGCCACAGGATCCAAACCAGACATCGCAGCAGCTCTCACCAACATCCTGTAAACCTTCCTTTCACTCTGCTGCTGTCCTTCTGTCACAAATCACCTGACACTCATTTAAAGTTAGTAGCACAGTGATGTGACAATGCTGCTCAAGCTTAAATTACATTCCAAGTTATAAACTGCTCAAAAAAACATAAAGGGAACACTTGGAGTTACATTGTGTTGTTTAAGGGTTCCCTTTATTTTTGAGAAGTATATATTAAGATCATTTAAGCAGATTACTGTGTGTCAGAACATCCACCACAGCAAGCTGCTGATACATATCAGTGATGACGTACACGTTACAGTGTGCATTCATACCTGTAGAAGATGTCTTTCTCAGGAAGGACTTTAATGGTTTGCTGATGGATTCGCCTCCATCTCCTGTGTTCTTGCTGTCAGGTGGATCCTTGTGATCCTGTAAACAGTGATGCACCTGAGAGTCACAGACAGACATGTGGGACACAGACAGACCTCTTCCACAGCTGATGTCTTTAGTTCACAGGAGGAAAAATACAGGTGTGATAATGACGGCTGCATTCCAGTTAGCAGAGGTCCTGCTTT
>NW_024585091.1:3586-10292 GCF_018398535.1 Haplochromis burtoni
AAACGTCTGTAATATGTTCCAGTGCATCAATGTTGGGCTTTGTTATTTTAATGGTGTTTCTTGTATTTTGTGGACATCAGCTGTGTCAGTAACAAACACATCAGAAACTGGAGCTGATGTTACAGTCTGTGAGTGAAGAACACTGTGAGAACATTTTCAGTCCTCAGTGATTCATCTTCAGTTCAAACTGTTTAATCTGCTGTTAATGATTAATGAGGGATTATTGAAGTGCAAGTTTGGTGCTACTGTCCTTACAGATGTGGAGGCAGAAACATGCTGCTGTTTATTTTTACAGTCTAACACTCATAACAAAAGTACAGTAACGTTAGTCAGAGACTGATCGGTGACTTTTCTGTTTCTCATATAAACGTTTCAGCTGCAGGTCTGAACATCCTTCAGTTCAGTCAGAGCAGCAGAGCTAATGTCTGAACTACAGCACTGACTTTAATCAACATTCAGGCTCACAGTGATTTCTTTAGTCAGGGGAAATTCACTCATGTGCACTGACAGCTGTCACTGGATTACTTTAATGCTGAAGAAATCTTAAAAAATTGAGGATTCATATAGTTCTGAAGCCTCAGCGCTCCTGTTCCATTACTCTCTTGATCACCTTTTATGGTTAAAAACAATTATCATCACGAGGAGCACACATCATTCCTAGTTTTCATCCTTCATTGTACAAACTGTGAGCAATTATAAGAGATGCATATGTTGTTGCCAGAGGGCCACTCAGTAAACATCACATCTGTTCACATCTGGCTGTAGAGCTCCACCCACTGTGGGTTCAGGCTCCACTGTAATAGTTCATGTGATAATATTACAGGTTCTCTGAACAGGCAGGCTGTGGAGTGACAGGAGAGGAGGATGTGACAGGCTGTCCTTTCACAACACAACCTGACAACAGTGAGTGGCTCGTCTGTCTGATCTGAACTAGTGTCTTATAAAACAGTGAAGGCTGTTGCTGCCATTCTCTGTAAATCTGAAGGGTCTCATAACAATATAACAGACCATCCTTGTAGCTGCCGTGTGCGAAGTGTGCTGTGTTTTTTTTGTTTTTTTCCCTTTTTTCCCTTTTAGTTATCTAGATGCATGCAGGAGGTCAAAGAATGGTTCCTGAGTAATTCCCTCGTTTTGAATTATAAGAAGACTGAGACTGTGGTGTTCAACAGTAAAATCCCTCGTGCCCAACTCTGTGCTGCCCTGGGTTCCTTTGCTAGCTCTTCCTGTGACTATGTCAGTAACTTGGGTGCACTGCTGGATAGCTCGCTCAAACTCGATAAGCAAGTGTCTGCTGTAGTGAGATCTAGCTTCCACCAACTGTGCCTTATCTCTAAGGCTAGGCATTATGTTCCGCACGACAGTGTTGGGGAGTAACGGAATACATGTACCGCCGTTACGTATTTAAAATACAAAATATGAGTAACTGTATTCCGTTACAGTTACCGTTTAAAAAGGTGGTATTCAGAATACAGTTACTTTGTTGAAATAAATGGATTACACTGCGGTACTTTCCTGTTTCATTTTGTCGCGGGTCAGGACTGTTTGGGTTTTGTTTGACAGCTACGTTCTGTTGTTCCAGGCGGCAGCGTTACGGTTGCCATGGTTACAGGGCGACGCTCTCTCTCTCTCTGCGACTGTGTGTTTCCTGGGTGAGAGAGCGCCTTTTCGTTGTTGTTGTTGTTGTGCTAAGCTAACAGGCAGAATGCTACAAGCATAGCTCTAAAGAATGTAGCATCATGGGCAGTGTAGTCCGTGTTGCAGGGAGAATGGACTGCCATACACGTTATGGGTCTGTGAGCGCGAGGAGGGAGAAAAAGGGGAGTGGAAAGGTACGAGTTGTCGTCGAGGAAAAACGGGAGCTGGAAGCATGTAAATATAATAATAACCACTGCAGCCAAGAAGAGTGCCTGACGAGCCCAGTTGTAAGTAAGCTATTAAGACTCGACTGTACACCGTGTTCGTGTTTTCCTCCGAAAACAATAAGTTCCGTTGGAGCAGCCTTTCAACGCCTCTCTCTGTCTCTCGCAAGAAAAGTTGACCCACACAACAAAGTAAAGCTATTTTTCGGCTACGAGCCGACAGGGACCCCGCCGTATTAGTCAGAGGTCCCTTTACTACAGTTCGGAGTCGCGGACCTTCAGTAATAGTAATAAATCACACAGCAATAGTACATTCACGTTGTTGTAAAAAGCATGATAATATATTAAGTAATCCAAAGTATTCAGAATACGTTACTGTCATTGAGTAACGTAACGGAATACGTTACAGAATACATTTTGGGGCATGTAATCTGTAATCTGTAATGGAATACATTTTAAAAGTAACCTTCCCAACACTTGCGCACGAGGACCTGGAGAAGCTTATTCACGCTTTTGTGACCTCCAGGTTGGATTATTGTAACTCCTTGTACTACGGTCTTCCCTCTTCTCTTCTTCTTAGACTGCAAACAGTCCAAAATGCAGCAGCCCGCCTCTTGACTGGTACCAGGAAATTTTGCCCTATTACTCCTGTCCTAGCTAGCTTGCATTGGCTGCCCATAAAGTACCGTATTCAATTTAAAATATTACTCCTTACATTCAAAACTATTAATAAATTAGCGCCAAGTTATCTTAGTGAACTTCTCAAATCACATACTCCTGCTAGAACACTTAGATCTGCCACTCAACTACTTCTGACCCAACCCAGATCTCGGCTGAAGTCCCGGGGTGACCGTGCGTTTGCTCTGGCTGCCCCGGTACTGTGGAACACCCTTCCTCTCGACCTCCGCGCATCTGATTCCATTGCACTGTTCAAATCACGACTAAAAACCCACTTATTCAATCTTGCCTTTCCCTCTAGTTAATATTTCTTTTATGATTTTATATCATGCACTTTTATGCTCATTTAAATTCTTGTTTGCTCTGTACCTGTTGCTTTCCTATGTATCAGTGACAGCTACCTGCTTGCATACTTAGTACTTGCTTTGGTCCTATTTCTATTATCCTCCTCCTATTCTCTATCTTACTTGTTAAGCACCTTGGCATACCCTTGGTTTTTAAGTGTGCTTTATAAATAAAGTTTATTATTACTATATTATTATTATTATCTTGTGCAGCTAACCTTGGAGGAAACACTGAGGACACCAGAAACACTAGAAGAAATAATAAAATCAAAACAGGAACCAAAACTAAATGAAAACACAAGAATTATAAACTCAGCACATAAAACAAACAACACAAATGTGAACAGGAGATAGTTTATTTTCTACTTTTTTGTATACTTATGATCACAGTATAAGCAGAAGTATCAATCATTAATCATTTACCATTGTTGAACCAGTTGACAGAATAATCTTTGAATTACATCTAGGAGAATATTAATCTATACAGATTATCAGTACTTTAATTAGTCTATTGTTGTTCGGCAGTATTCTTGTTATTTGCTTAAAGCTGTTTTACAGTTCAGTAACCACTCAGAAGCCTGTGGGTCCTGCTGGACCCTGGCTTCGTTTTATGTTCAGTTTTGCACGTACACAGGCCTTTAGAAAACTTGCACGTACTTATATAACTCACGCACGTTTACACACACACTTAGTAAGAATAGGGGGGTCGTTTGAGGACACCATTCTGATAGATATACTTTCACAAAATGCACACTGTAATACACACTTGTTTTTCTCTAAAAACTAGCAGTTCATGTCCATATTAGGTAAATTCTCTGAACAGGCCAAATTGTTATCATTTCCAGTAAGTTCTGACTGTGTGATGTCATCATGTTAATAAAAGGATGAAGATGCCTCCGCCCAGCGGAGATTCTTGATGTGAGACTGTTTTCCCCGCACTTGTGCACAAAGTGTGTAATAAAATCACTATTTTTGTCACCCATACGGAATCAGCTTGTTTTTCCTTCTTAACCAAAAAGAACCAGACGTAACAACTTGGTGCCGAAACCTTCGGGTGGTGTAGAGGAGCAGGGTGCAGCTGTCCCGTGGGCGACAGGGGCGAACGCCAGCAGAGCCTATCTGAGTGACGCCAGGCGACATAATAAGAAAGGTGAGTGCCACCTGTTGATTTTCATCCAAAGGCGCTATATTGGAAGTTAAAACTAAATTTAATTAAAATAATATTCACTCAGTTGGGATTTCTGGTGTTTGTCCATAGTGATTTTTGTAATTGGCGTTTAAAGTTTAAAGTTTAAAGTTTGATTGATAAAGTTATTGATGCTCTGTGTGGAAGCGAATTTAAGAGGTTTAAGAGGTTATCTGAGGTTAAAATACTAAGGTTTAAGGTTAAAATACTAAGGTTTAAGGTTAAAATAAAGTTTTAAGGTTAAAATAACACGGTTTAAGGTGGATGGCTGGATGCCAGCAGTCATCTGGTTAGTGTAGGGTTTTCGGTTTAATTGAGTTGAGGGACGCGGTCCCGGGCTTCAGATAATTAAACGGCGCTGAGAGCGCACCGTGAGGCTTTTAAAAACAAGTAAATTTTCTTAGGACGGGGGACGAGGTCCCCTAAGGGCGCATTTGCTCAGCACTGTGGCGGTGACCCCTGACCTCGGACGCGGGATCAGGTTTTTTGCTCGGTTGGTTGCCGGGGAGGTTCGAGCATCCCAAATAAACCGAAGCAGTCGACGGGAGACCGCTTCCTTACTGCGCCAGATTGATTGACAGGGTCGTGGACCCGGCTGCCTCCTACTTAAACGTCAGGAGCTTGTGAACTTTAAGAAAAGCCAGAAACGTGAGCCGGGACATCATTGCCTTTCACGCACCTGGTGGAGATCCGAGTTTTTATCTGGCGAGGTGCAGTTTTAAATTAATTAGAACTTAGTAATGAGGCCGTTTTCAAGGCGGCGTCCTTGAAACGGTAATTGGTTAGTAAGGGCGGGGCTCTGGGCTGAAAGACGCTTTTAAATTGTTCGAAAATTTTAGGAACACCAGCAGAGAAATAGAGAGATTGTTCTGGCATAAGGTGTTTTCTTAGGAATTTGAGCGCTCTTGAGAGGGCGGTCTCATAGCGTTGAATTGGTTAGTAAGGCGGGGTCCTGGGCTTAGATGCTTTTAAATTAGTCAAAAACTTAGGTGTATCCTGTTGTGGCATATGACGTCTATGCGGGCCCGTGTGTAAATACTCTTATAAATAACGTGTGTGTGGGGATAAAGTGTAAATAATGTGTATAAAACTGTCTTTTGTTGGTGAATTTCTTCTGTGTGGATCCAGAGTGTGAAAAAAGCAAAACGCCTTTTCTTCTCTCCCTGAGAGAGCGTGTGTGTATTTCTCCTTAGGAGAAGGAGGGGTGGTGCTGCGCGGTAGCGGGCTCACTCGCGAGTACGCGCATGGTGTGTGTAGCTGCGCTCTTGATCCCTCGTCTGTATTTCTCAATTTTAATGCTTCACACTTAGTTTTGAGGAGGTGAAAGTGTGTTCCTAGGCAATTAGAGATTTCGGTATATTAAATTTAACTAAAAACCTGGTAATTTTGTGAGTGTGGGTTCTCGGACGTAAGGGTGGTTTAATAGGGTCTAATAGTGAATGATTTTTTGTGTAAAACTCCTGTGTGGCAGGAGTGTGGTAATAAAAATATAGTGATAAAATTTGAGAACTGTGGGATTGTTGGGTGATTTTCTAGTTCTGTTAGACTTTTTTCTCTACCTGGAAAAGGCAGAGATATGTGCTTTATTTGATCTTGTGTTTATAAACTTTTAAGCCTTAGTTGAGTCTCTCGTTTTGAGGAGGGTAAATGGTGCAAAGTAGACTGTTTGGATTATTATTATTTACTCATGTAAAAACTGTGCAGTTGTGTGGGAAGTGTATGTGAGAGTGAATTTTTGCTGGCTTTGCGTGCTTAAACTTGTTGCAGTAGAAGTGTGTGAAGTTTTTGTGGTAAAGTAGTGTTAGGGTGTGTGAGTGTGTGTGTCTGTGGGCGGTCTCTTTCTTTTGTCTCTCTCTCAGGCTCAAGCCTAACGGAAGTTGAGCTTGACTAGCTTGTGAGACTCTGACTGCCGAAAGGGAAGTACAGCGAGGCTACCCCAAAGGGAGGAGCCTAAGACCGGCCATTTTGGTAAGGTAAGTGAGGTCAAAAAAGCAAAATGGCTGAAGAGGAAAAGGCGACCCCTGGTGGGGGAAAGAGATACAAGCCACTGAAGGAGCAATTACAGCAATTGAAGAAAGCAATTAAAATGACTGAAGGGACTTCTTCAAAAGAGATTGCTCGTCAGTGTCAAGATTTAGAAAAAGAAGTGAAGGAATTATGTGAAAATCAACAGAAGACACTGGAGGACAGAATCCCTCTGCATTCCATCTTTCAACGGGAAGGTGAGAAATGTGAGAAGAGGATTAAGGAGCTTGAAGAGGAATCCTTAGGACGTTTTCAGGGGAGGAAAATAAAGGCTGAAAAGAAACGTATGATGGAAAAACAAAGTAAGTATTGCAAGCTTATGATTGTCTCCCAAGGTGTTTCTCACTGGATGCAAGAGGAAGTGAACGACATCAAGCCAGCCTTAAAAAGGAAGCTGAGGCTGAGGGACAGTTGTATCCCAGCCTGAAGGATTTCCGGTGTGCCCCACCCCCTCCTTATATGTGCCCAGTGGTGACTTTGAAGGGAGGCACTATGTGGGGGCCGCAAGGACTAGAAGGAATCGTGACAGGTGGAATTGTTAATTTACAGGAGAATCCTATATCAGTGGCATCTGTTGCGCCCACAGTGGAGGCAGACACAGGTGTACGGCAGAT
>NW_024585092.1:0-10290 GCF_018398535.1 Haplochromis burtoni
TACCCAGAATTCAGAAAAATGTATAACAGCTGAATGTTACTGTTAATACATCTACTTTCTCCTTAGAAGATATGGATGTGTATTTCTACATGAGCATGTTGTCTACATATAGGCTTTGTACACCTGCAGGTGAGAGTAGATTAATGGGGGCAGCTGTGAACTAATGGGGCTCGGCTCAGCATGCTTCCAGCTCTCAAGGGAATACCTCTCATCTCATCTTCTCCCCTGCCCTCTCTCTTCTTTCTGCAGTCCCAGTTAATCTAGTTTTTACTGCCTAATCTCATTTTTATCTATTTTTATCCCTGTAGTAAAGGGTCCAATATCAATGACACACCTTCAGGCTCAGTTGCAACATGCACTGCTACAGCCTTACATGCAGTTGACGCTGAGATCTTTTGAAGGCCCTCGTCAATAAAGTCTTGTATCCCATGACTAACATGAAAAAGCTGAGATTAAGGAGAAGATCCTGACTGAGCTAGCTTTGCAGCACAAGCTCAAGAGGACTTAAGGGATTGACTTGTTCATTAAAAAGGTTTTAGACAATCTACAGATTAATCAGGTCACTCTGTGGACCTTCTAAGAGGAACGACTGTTAGCACAGACTGAATTGATAGAAAGGTCTTGTTGTCTTTCACTCCCATGAGCGAGTCATGTTATTAGATGTGGAATTTGAAGTGGGCTTTGAAACAAGGCCGATATGTCTACATTGTTGACATTTAAGTCTGTGCCTGCTTGCAAGCAGCATAAGTTTTAATCTGAAGTAAAGGCAAATATCCAAATGTTAGTTTTAAAGTTACGGTACTTCTACAACATTTTGATATTACTCCGTTTCTGTTGAAGGAGTTTTTAGACAATTCAGAAATTACAGTAGTAAACATAGCTAACTACACACAGAATACTAAAAAAATCACAGACACTAATCACAGACTGTGGAGTTACCCACTCGCCCATGGAACCTGATATTTGGTCATCAATATCTTGTTGCTTTTTTTAACACTCAACATGAAAACACTTAGGGATGACCGATGGAGGACAAAGAACAAGGCAGAGGAGATGGATATTGTCTTATTATTATTATTAAAAAAAGTTCCCCCACTGATCTGGTCTGAGAGTGATTTTAAAAAATGACCAAAGACACAAAACCATTTTCTTTTTTTGATTTCAATTGCTAAATCTCATTTTTGTCTTTACATCCAGTGTTAGTTGTGGGTTTAGTACTAATTAACTATTATAACCTTGATTTGATTAACTGCTTAATAAATGTTGACCATTCTTTGTTATTGGACTTCATTGCACGTGACCATCGAAGTTTGCCAACGTAAACCTCACACTCAAAATGTCGGTGGGCTTTTGGTTATGTTTTTATAGGATGTGTTATGGAAGTTTTCATGTAATAAAACCTGCAGACAAACGGTGAGCGGCAGCTAATATCCTAAATATAAAATATATAAAAAAGAAAATAGCCAAGCTTGGTGAGAGAGCAGCCATCTCGGAGCACACGGCCACCAGAACAAAAGGCAAAACACAGCTGTTTTACACCTTTGGTCTCCCCCAGAGAAAGAGTTCCTCCTTCCTTGTTTTCTCTTGCAGTGGTTGATTCCCTTGTCTCTCCCCCATCCTCAAAGAGAAACAACAGACTCCACTACCTCGCCTCTGTCAGTGGCCCCCAGGGCAGCTGTGGCTACAACGTAGCTTGCCATCACCAGTGTGTGAATGTGTGTGTGAATGGGTGGATGACTGAATGTAGTGTAAAGTGCTTTGGGGGCCATAGGGACTGAGTAAAGCGCTACACAAATACAGGCCATTTACCATTTACCTGTGGAGTCTTCCAACACTGGTGCCAGGCTTCCTGAGTGAATGTTCCTCCCCAACTTCCTGAGATAAACTCATCCAGCTGTTTAACGGCGTGAATGAGGCGTGAAACACTGAGACATTTAGCAGACATGCTAAAAACCCAGTGGAACCAATGCATTATAAACAAATGAAAGAAATTCCAATACAGATAGGTGAAGTAAGTAAGTAAAATGTTATTTTTAAAACGCCTTTCAAGACAATCATCATTTGCTTTATAACAAAATTCCAGAGCATAACCAGCAGCTGAACATGTACTGTACTGAACATTACCTCACTGGTGATGTAAGACTGTTCAGTAACACCATTATTACCTATTTGATGTGTAATCACAGATCCAACTTTTCCACCTTTGAATGTTAACCTTTTTTTCCTCATATCGCTTCAGAAGCAAATGTCATTTTTCCACTAGCTGACTTTCAAACAAGAAAAAAATACAAAAAAAAAAAAAAAAATCATCTGATGAGCATGGCTGAAATTTTTGTCTGTCAGTTTTTTTCCTTCTCGTTGGCCTTTTGCGTCCTGCCAACATGAAAGACTTCTATTTCACCCATGAAAGATCAACAATTTGAAAGCGATAGCATGCTTTTCATTTACATAGTTCAACCTCGAGTGCAGGCAGCTCACCTTTCCCTTCAAAGGGGAAGGGGAGGGGTCAAAGCACACAGTCACCTTTGACAAAAATCTGGACATTAATGAGTTCACACATAAGTCTGAGAATGGACTCAGGTGTCAGGGACAATTTGATAATACCACTACAGGGTCCAGGCTAGATCACTCTTCAGCTGCTACCTTTAGCAAACACAACTGTGTCACGGTGCAGAATTAATAACATCAGGAATATTAGGTAGAAAATATTCTACACAGGCAGCGGTGGCACTGCCTTATGTGCAATGCATGCATATATATGCTTGTGTGTGAATGTGTGAAGATCTGTGGAAGAGATTATAAATGGCTGTCTGTGGTGCAGCACTGAAGTGAATCTCTAAATGAGGTATCTTCTGCGGCAGCACATTTGTCCTTGCTGTGACAGAGGGTCTAAAGATGCTGGCTTTACACCCAGAGCGTATGGTCTGTGTGGGGAAAAGCAGAAAATACAAAGAGAATGAGGGAGAATGTAAGTGAATCCAGTTTTCTAGGGTTGTGCAAATGTGGATTTTTTTGTGTGTGTGCCTGAATTCACACACAAAAAAATCCACATTTTCCTTATGCAAATGTGTTGGTGGTGTTTGACCTTTTAACCACTCCGTTTTATCTATTTTGATCTCCCTGCACTTTTTATGCAGTCTCAATAACCATCAGAGTACTGAGCATTAATGTGTTACACCTCCCTCTATTGATGGGAGACATCCCTGTGCAGACATCCCAGCCTATACTGGTTATTGGTTATTCTGACAACAAGACAAACAGGCTTGCTAGCAGATCTCACTGCTTGGCAATATGTAAATTATGCAAGTTTTCATGCAGGTACAAATGAAACATGGACTAGATCTGACAAGGATGCCTCCTGGGTGAGGTGTCCCACTGGGAGGAGACCCTCGGGGCAGACCCAGGACAAGTTGGAGAGACTATATCTCTCAGCTGGCCTGAAAACGCCTTGGTGTTTCCGTGAACAAGCTAGAGGAGGTGGCTAGGGAGAGGGAGATCTGGGGCTCTGTGTGTCAGCTGCTGCACCCACGACATGGCCCCGAATAAGCATGAGAAAATTGATACATGGGTAAGTTTTTATATTTAAAATTCCCATTTGTTTTGAACTAAGAACTTTAATAAAGAGGGATAGTACACAGAGTGGCATATTATCTTATCTTTTATTCCACAAACAAAACTTTTGATGACAATATATAAGGCAAATTCCCTTGTAAGACTATTTGCTTTTGGGCTGTAAACAGGAAGTGCAGCAATAAAAATGATACACTGACTGTAGTAAATCCGCTCTTGTAAAAAACAAACCTTGCTCTGTAGAAAAGTTGTCTTTTTAACAATAACTCTGAATCATTGAGCGAGGAAAGGATTTTGCTGTGACTCACTCTGATTGTATGGATAATTCTGAATCACGTTTAGTGCTCACCTCTTCTCACAATATCACAAGTGTTGTTTGTTAACAGAAAGAAGAAGAACTCGCTGGTACCTGGAACCCATGATTTTAACCTATGGTTCAATAGCTGGTGCATAATTCAATACAATTTGTCTCAATTTGGTTTGCTGACTGTGATCTCTATCATGGAACATGTTCACACACTGATCAAGCATAACTTTGTCTGCATCCTTAGATTCAGTCAGTCTTGTCTGAAAGAGTCAGTCTTGGGGGCCCAAGATCACACTGGACAAAAGCATCGATCGTGATGTTTTATGTGCTTAACAATGCATGTTTGAGTCTGACAAAATTATTACTGTGTTCTGAAAACAACGAAGCTGCAGGTTGTTATGGAAGCAGGGAGTTTGTCCATGAATGGCCTCTTCATCTCCTCGTCTCTCTCTGTCTCTCTGTCTCTCTGTCTCTCTCTCTCACACACACACACACGCACACACACACACACACACACACAACCTAACAGCACCAGACCTCACAGACAAGCGAGAGGCGAGTAAACTCGTGAAATAGAATTCTAATTCGAGAGGTTTTTACCTCCCCCCGAGTCCTACCCACAGGCCTCTCACTGACATCATGATGAATGGCTTTGAATTCGCTAGATGTGGATGTCTATGTGTGCATGTGATTGTGTGTATGTGGGAGGGTTCAAGGCACAAAGGTTGTCACCCTTCAGAACACCCCCACCCTCCACCCGTTAAGCTCCTTGTGGATAATTAAACCAAGTTTTGAAGAGCAGCTCTGTTATTATTTATTTACTTGTTTGTCTCTGAGGCTTGGGGTGGATTTAACCAGCCAGGGCATATTCAGGGACACGCTTGCAGTTAATGAAACAACAGAATGAGGGCAAGTCATGCACTTTCATATATGATATTGTGTGTGTGTGTGAAAGATATCTGTACTTCAAGTTGTTTACAAAAACATCTGATTTATTGATAAGGACTTTTGGACACAGATTATTTCTTGCCTGCAAGTAATATGAAACGATGTAACTCACTGTAGCCCTACCAAACAATGACAACGGCCTTGACTTAAAACTGAATTTCAAACAAATTTGGCTACCAGGCCTGACTGCGGCAAAGAAACTACCAGCTTTGTGTTGTAAGCTTCTATTCTTTTTAGATAGCTGACAAAGGCTTATTTAAGAAGCAGTCACTGTGGGGACATCTACAGCAAGGATGAATCATAAACAGACCAACTCTTGGCAAACAAATCTGAGTTGAAAAAGAAGAAAAACAACAATTGCAGCACTGATGGCTGTTATGTTCCGTTTTATTGTTAAAGTCAGTCTTCCATCAAAGTGAACGGCGTGTGCAAGCATATGCAACTGTCATTGCAGATCTTCTTATAATAAATGAGAAGACCTTTGTTGTAATTCAACTTTATGTAAATGAAGACTTATAGGCATATAGACATGGTCAAGATGACCTGCTGAAGTTCAGAATAAGGAAGAAAGATGATTTAAGTGACTTTGAATAGGACGTGGCTTTTGATTGTATTTTAGAAACTGCTGATCTGCTGGGAATTTCCCACAAAACCATCTCTATGGTTTACAGAGAACAGTCTGAAAAAACTGGTGCAAGTTTTGCACCAGACAGCAGAAAAGCTCAGGGCACTGGCCGCTTTATTTGTTGTTAAAGTTACATTAGCAGATTTAATATTATCATTTGGTCCTTGATTGTTGTGGAAGTGTGATATATTTATTATATGTATGATTAAGGAATATTGTTAAAGGTGCAGTCAGTCATTTTTTGGGATTATTTGAAAACCAAAAAAGATTACTGTATTCCATTCAACTCCATTGTGAGAACTGATGTATTCTCATAAACGTAGAATTAATCCGTTAAAAATAGATAGCTGTGTGGTGTCTGATGCACAACACAAGGTTGTGTCAGGGACAATACTGGGTCAGGACCATGAATATACAAAAGGTGGTCTTTGGTAACAATGAGTTGCCCGTCAGCTACAATAGTCAGGTCAGTCTCTCTCAAGGTTTCTGTACCACATGAATAGGATTTGCTCATTTTTGTACGAGTCTCAGATATGCATGCGACTGCACTGTTTTTTTTGCCTTCAAATCAGTTACTCCTACAGCAAGTTTCTATACTTTACTTAGCATTCCAGATATATCCACCAGACCTTTTGCATGAAATAAGGAAATGCAAAGTATGTAAGGCAGAATTATAGTGAAATATATAGAAATTACAACATAGGGATGTGTCTAGGCTAGGCTAAAGTCTGGATAACTTCACACTGATATAAAAACAGATAACTGAATGAGTGTAACCTCATTCTCCAGCCATTAAGTGCTTAAAAAACAAGAACAACAATCAATGTACTTTGATACCCAAAATCCAATTCAAGGTCACTCCATCAATTCTCTGAATATTTGTGACTGAAGCCTAAAGATGTAAAAATAGCAAAACATCAACAGATTAATTATTGTGGCCTCAGGTAATGTGGCACATTTACTTGATGATCCCCAAAGAGCCGGCATCCATATGGGATGATACTGCATGTGCTCAAGTATTCCTTGGTGACTTGGACTGTATGTTTAATGCACAGCTCCCATGGCAAACCATTACAGAGTCTTCTGTTAGACACAGCTCCTTCTCTGGGGAGACCAGCAACCAATTAAAATAACCTTGAATGGAAGATGCTCCCAGGAAGGATTACGCGCCAGTTGGTGACAGGTGGACAAGGGAGCTCATCACAGGTATGTGTGTTTTCTGGGAGAAGACAGCTTAAAAAAAAGGTTATTATGTTGACGTATTTGCACATGGGATCTTCTGCTGCATCTGCACCAGCTGTTGAGAGAAAAGAAACATGGCAGGGATGGTGGGAGGGATTTGACATCACGTGGGACATCAATTTTGAGTTCCTATCACTGTTATTTATAAATGGCTCACAGTGTACATTTTTAGGGCGGATGTAGCTGTCACTCGTGCTGTGACAGTGAGTAATGAGCTTCACATGCCTTCGATTTTCATTTCTATCTCTTCTATCCCATTTAGTGTATTAAGGTTGGTTTATATTACTTTTATGACTAATTACGGTTAGATGCAACAACAATCACCCGTATATCCGAGTATGTCTTCCAGCAACTTTCAGTTGTTTCTTCATGCATGTTGATTATAATGTCATAACAGTGAGCTGTCAGTTGAAAATTAAGTATTTACTATTTAACAGCAACCATCTGTTTTGTAAGTCAGTTCCTATTTTCATTGAAAAATGTTATAAAAAGATTCCAATAGTAGGTAAAGAAGGACTTAGCAAACGTTAATTTCTATATCTATTTAAAATTAAACAGGACATGAAATGACTTATTCACATCATGGAGCCTTCTGTAAGTCTGTCTGTGAAGCTGGATTTAAGAAATCAGTGCTTAAAGTTGTAAAAACATGTTTAGCGCCATCCTCTGTCAGCACGGGACGTGATGTCATGTGGTTGGTTGATTGTGGCTAATAGACTTGTTAGCTAACTAGTGCCAGAACTGATAACTCATAAGTACACTAAAACTACAAATCAGTTTAAGGGGGTCACTTTGTGCTGCAACAATGAGTTTGATGTTAAACCACGGATATACTGTCCATTTTCACTGTTTGTCTCTTTAGCTGGCTGTTCGTCATTTGGCTAGCTGCACTCAAATTGGAAAATCCGTCTGTTAGCAGTAGTGTTTGGGTTTGTAAAGCACTTTATAAAAGAGGACTTTGTAGAGGAGAGCCCGTTTGAGTCAGGTAACAGGTTGTTCATCAGATGGACAAAGTCAGGGCTCAATGACCCGTGAAAAGGAATGGATTCAAGCACAGAACCAAAAACCGGAGGCTTTGTGACTTTGAACATGAATTTATTTTACTATTTATTTCTTGGCAGAGAATGCTTAATAGCAACTAAATTCAACAGCGAGCAATAGCTAGGTATTATGAGAAGTGCAGAGCTAAGGCCAGAGTATAAGCTGAGTCAGGTCACAGGAACAGCAGGGGGAGGAATGGGCAGATGGAAACTATAGCAAACCAGGGACGCTGGAACAAAGGAGATAATAATCAGAATGGTCCGCAGCGTTGTGAATAAATCCAAGTTTAACAACTAAGATGTCTTACGTGGCTGCAGGTGGAGATTAGCTTGAGGAGGAGGTGAACTACATCCGAGTGAATACAGAGTGTGATGTGGGTGCGCAGGGAGGAAGGCAGGTGAGGATGGCACTTTGCAAGAGTGAGTTTTACCAGCAGCAACAGACCAGAATCCCGAGGCTTGACTGTGGCGAGAGTTGGAAGATATATCCAGGTGCCGACTAGGGAACAGGAGAAGAGGGTTAAGCAAAACACGCTGAGGAGGACAAGAAAGAATGTGAGGCCGAGGACTGCCTATGGTAAGCAGACAATCTGGTGAAGGTTCATTGTGAGCGCTGGTCATAAATACTGCTGGAGTAATTGCCAACAGGTGAGGAGCAAGGAGGAGTGAGGAGGACTCCACCCAGGAGAGGAGAGCCAATGCCGTGGAAAGTTACTCAGACTCACCCAGATCATGACAGACAAGCTTAAGTCAGCATCTGATTTTTTCTCTCCTGTCCGGCTATACTGTAATCAGTGCTATTGACTATGTGCACGAGAAAATGCTAACTTCCTGGTTTGAGACCAGATGTGGGGTTGTGCATTTCCGGTAGCTTTACTTTGCGATCAATCGCTACTGCGAAGATATACTCCAAAATCATGTCCAAAACTCGAAAACGGAAAGATTGCGTTAAGTTACAAAGAGCAGAAGGTGGGAACACTCACCACTGTTGTGTCATAAAAAAATCTAATGATCAATTTTGACGTTTAAAGTGTTTAGATCGATCAGTTGTTTACATCACTCAACACAAGCAGAACTGCATTACTGCATGCAGAAGACACGTGGTCCACATTCAGAAGTATCTCTGTATAGTGACTGGTCTTATGATTTAAACAGGCAAATGTTCAGCATTCAAACTACAGGTGAAGAATAGTCAAACCAGATGTTTCCCCCGTTATGTCGATATCAGCTAGTCAAGTACACACCTACACAGCATGTTAACAAACCGTGAAAAAAGCCACACAAAAAATGAATGATTGCTGGTAACGGTTTCTATACATTAGTATTTACGAAGGGTATGTTGTGACTTACCTTCAAAATTACAGCGGTCCCTCGCTATAGCGCGGTTCACCTTTCACCTCGCTGTTTCGCGGATTTTTTAGTGCAAGTTTGCATGCTTTTTTTTTACGTCACATTGTGTCCTGCGTCCTGATCGCTGCAGACGATCTCCTCCGTGACGTCTCTCCTGTACAGTACAGAATCGCTGCATCGATCTCTAGCAGTGTGACTCTGAAGTGCAGTACTGTATGTCCATGATGTCCACGAAACGTTTTGCACTGTCAAAAAATAAAATTGGCTACTTGATTTCACCTATCGCTGGTTATTTTTAGAACATAACACCCGCGATAAACGAGGGACAGCTGAGAAATCTCTCCTTCCTCAACGAGCTCAACAACTTTTATGCTCGTTTTGAGCGAGGGAACCCCACAATCATAACAAAAGCAGACGTGACGCCAGACCACCAACCTCTGACTCTCTCCCCCACCGATGTAGGAGCGGTGCTGAGCAGGATCAATGTCCACAAGGCTGCAGGTCCCGATGGCATCCCCGGGCGTGTTCTTAGAGCGTGTTCTGGGGAGCTTGCAGGAGTGCTCACAGACATATTCAATCTGTCCTTGGCTCACGCTGTGGTACCGGCCTGCTTCAAATCCACCTCCATTGTCCCGATACCCAAAAACTCCAACCCATCTTGCCTCAATGACTACCGCCCAGTAGCACTCATCACTAAGTGCTTAGAGCAGCTGGTCCTAGCACACTTCAAATCCTGTCTCCCCCCCACCCTGGACCCCCACCAATTCGCATACCGCCAGAACAGGAGCACAGAGGATGCAGTCTTTGTCAGCCGGTGATCAGCTGATCACGGGGCCGGGTTTAAAAGAGAGACGTCACCCACCTGTTCGCCGCTCAGACATCGTTCTCTTCATGTCAGGAGCTCCGAAACCTTGCCGACGTCAGTCGCCACCTGGTTCAGCAACTGTGAGTGTTTTTCCTCTCGACTCTTTTTCTCATCCCGGCTCCGCTCGCTCTTCGTCTGTAACACCAGTCCGAAGCCCCGCTTCGTGCACTGATCGTTACTAGAATAACTGCGTGTCTGTTCCAACCCACCGCTAGCCTTCGCCGCGTTTGGGTCTAGCCAGCACGCCACACGGGCACGCCGAATTACTGTGTGTAATCCGCCCGATCGTGACAGTCTTCATTGCACTGCACTCTGTCCTCTCACACCTGGACAACAACAACAC